>NW_025721410.1:0-72784 GCF_922984935.1 Meles meles
ACAGAGTTTTGGAGGGGACAGGGTGGGGGGTTAGGAGAGCCTGGTGGTGGGTATTCAGGAGAGCACATATTGCATGGAGCACTGGGTGTGGTGCATAAACAATGAATCTTGGAACACTAAAAAAAAAATCTAAATTTTTTTTTTTGATCATGCATGGGTACTTTATTAGTCCCTGGTATTATACTATTTTATGTACATTAACTTACTTAGTTCTTTTTTTTTAATTTTTTTTATTTGCTTATTTACAGCATAACAGTGTTCATTGTTTTGGCATCACACCCAGTGCTCCATGCAGTACATGCCCTCCCTATTACCCACCACCTGCTTCCTCAACCTCCCACCCCCCCCGCCCCTTCAAAACCCTCTGGTTGTTTTTCAGAGTCCATAGTCTCTCATGGTTCATCTCCCCTTCCAGTTTCCCTCAACTCCCTCTAAATTTTAAAAAAGTATATACATATATAATGCCATACTAACTTTTACTAATGTATATGCATAGAAAAATATCCACAAGGACATATATCATATGATTAATGATGATGTATGTGACTGGTGATGACATTAATCTTCTTTTTTCTCAACTAGAGTGCAAAATTTGACAATGATCATCTTGTAATAAAAAATACTTCTAAAAATAAAAAGATGTACAAATAATTGTCAACTACATGCTTCTCATCTATACGAAGGAAATATCAGAATATCCTCCAATATGAGGGTGGGTTCCCCATTCCAAGGTTTCCTGTACCTTTCAGGACGGAACTCCTCAGGCTCTGGCCAGAGATCCTGGTCTCGGTGAAGAGTAAAGACTGGCACCATCACCACCGTCCCTTTGGGAATGAACATACCACTGATCTCCACATCTTTCTTACAGACTCTCTCAAGTCTACCACCGATTGTGTATAATCTGAGAGTTTCATTCAACACCATGTCCAGATACTCCATCTGTACAAGGGCATCATAAGTGGGTGGTGCCTGGAAGGAAAGAAACAGATTTTGATACATTGAGATTTGGAATCAACATTCAACTCACTCTATACACTCCTTCTGAAGTGTTAGGAACACCTAAGAATCATGTATTTTCATAAAGGGCATTTATGGATGTTTTAATATCTACCATGTCCTTTGACCTGCTCAGTGGCCCACTGACATGTGTAGAGTAGGGACACAAGTCACTAGGGGAGACCGCTGGGACAATTCCCTAAACAGGGACTGAAATCCTTCCTAGGTAGTGATTTTTTCTTCCTCGTGTGAACAAAAGAGACGAACACTGTGGCACTTAATGGGTTTTTTTTTAGTTTTTATTTAAGTTCAATTTAGTTAACATATAGTGTATTATGAGTTTCAGGTATAGAATTTAATAATTCATACTTGCATATAACACCATTGCTCATTACATCAGGTGCCTCCCTTAATTCCCATCACCCAGATGCCCCATCCCCCTCCAGAAACCCTCAGTTTCCTATATTTAAGAGTTATAGTTTGTCTCCCTCTCTGTTTTTATCTTATTTTATTTCTCCTTCCCTACGACACTAGATCAGTGAAATATGTTGAAGTCACCATTTCCTTTCAAAACAGAGGTCACACACCCACACCATAGAAGAAGAACATACAACAGAAAAGATCTGCTCTGCCACATAAACTCTTCTAGTGGAAATATCCTGCTTCCTATCTTTTCAATTATATTCAATTATATTTACAGTATTTAGAGAGAAACACTATATTACATAAAAACTGTAATTGGGGGAGACACTAGTTCCTTTCAACACAAACAGGACAAGAGAGGGGTAGGACTGGATGCCACCGACTGTGGGAACACAATTTCAGTTCTAGGGAATATTGTGAAGGGAATCGGATCTCAGCCCCACCCTCTGTTGCTGGAAAGGTCCCCTTATTGTTGGTCTGGGATTTCACTGTTTGCTCAATAAGGTACTCCAGCCCCCAGGCCAGGTCTCTTCCTAAGCTGGAAGTTTAGTTCCTTGTTCCCCTGCCAACAATTAGTCCCCAAGTTCCAGATAATAAAGGTATAAGAAAGGGGAGCCTCTTTCCCCAGTACCACCAAACAACTATATGAAGCAGAGACTCACTCCCATGCTGGACATGCAAACGTGAGTTAGAAGTAAACCTTTTTATGAAAACCCACTCGATTTGAGAGCTAATCTGTTACTGAGATATAACCAAGCCTATTCGGACTCCCTCCTCAACAGGACCCACTCACCTTCTTAGGGAAAGTTGCATCAATCTCCTCCTGCAGTTTCTTCTGGACATCAGGGTGAGTGGCCAATTCATACAGAAGGAAGGAAAGAGAAGTGCTAGTGGTCTCATAGCCAGCAAAAATAAAGATAATAGATTGGGCCACGAGTTCCAGATCAGACAGAGCTAAAAGGAGAAGAGAGACATTTGAACTAAAACAGATGAATATAAAATACCACATTTTAGATGATGAGAAATCAATTTGAAACTCACAATTCCCTTGGGGGGGATTTAAAATCAATCCAGAATCCAACTCACAGTGGTTTGCACTCTGATGTCTATCTTACAGAGCCAGAAAGGCCAGAAGTTGTCTTGACCTGGTTATTCCCATGGCCTATTCTCATGGTCTTGACCATCCATTCCTGCTCATGCCACCTTCCCCACCAACACAGATAGGTGATTTCAGGAAATGGCATTTCGTCTAACATACACAGAGTTATCAGTATGTCCTTTGGAGAATCCCAAAAGGACTCCTAAGTCACATGGGATAGCATTCTCCCCCAGGAAAATTTAAGTCCTTCCAGCTAAAACAGAACATAAATTTCTTTAGAGAGTTTGCAATGCTAAGGTTTAGTCAGGAAGGCATTGTCAGGAAAAAGGAATGATCTTTCATCTAAACATATCTGTGGGAACTTAAGAGAACGTAATTGGGCTACAGATAAACTCTTGCTGCTCCAAATGTGGGATCTGCAGCATCTGGGAGTTTATTAGAAATGCAGACTCTCAAACGTCACCCTAGAACAATCGAATCAAAATCTGACCTTTCATGAGATGTGGTGACCTGTGTGCACAACCTATCTTGAGAAGCACAGCGTATACCTTTCCGAGGTCTCCACTAACAGAAGACCTGGAACACGACTTCTCAAGTGGATGACCTCCAGTATGTACAGAAACTACGACACAGACAAAGTGAGAAGAGTGGTGACTGAACTAGGATAATTCATGCCATTAAAGGAGCAGAAGAAAGAAGGCATCAATAGCAGGGTACTAGCTAGCGAGAAACAGACAAACTATAGCCAGTGAGTGGCATTAGCAATGCCTATTCAATCGTAGCCTGAATGTCACCTTCCTAAGTGAATGGCCCCACTCTGAATATAAGTTGGCATCTCCTTTGATTTTCTCCTGGCAGGAACTCAGCATGGTCATGCTCTAATTTCTTTCACCAGAACTGTATCAGGATATTTAGATACTTAGAGCACTGAAATGGCATCCACCACAAACATGTAATTTATAACCAAAAGTAATACAAAGAGTGTATAAAAGGTCTATAGAGTTCTGATTTCCCAGGCACACTTCTGTGATGATGCTGTGGATAAATTCAACTATCAAATTCTAGCCTCGATTACCAAGAACCCCATGATAATCAAAGTTTAGAGCTATGCTGTCCAATAAGGCAGCCACTTGCCAGATGTGGCTATTTTTATTTAAATTTTACTTAATTATATTAAATCCAATGTAAGAGTCAGATCTTCAGTGACACTCGCCACATGTCAAGTGCTCAAAAGTCACATGTGTGTAGTGGTTGTATACAGAACCAAGCATATATAGAGTATCTCCTTCATCATAGGAAGTAGTAGAACTAGAGAGAGAGAGAGAGAATAGAACAATACAGGGGCACCTGGGTGCCTCACTCTGCCTTGGTTCAGATCATTATCCAGGGTGCTGAGATCAAGCCCCACATCAGCCTTCCTGCTCAGCAGGAAGTCAGTTTCTCCCTCTCCCATTCCCCCTGCTTGTGTTCTCTCTCTCGCTGTCTTTCTCCCCATGTCAAATAAATAAATAAAATATTTTTTTTAAAAAAAGAAATACTTGAGAGACTATGGACTCTGAAAAACAACCAGAGGGTTTTGAAGGGGCGGGGGGGTAGGGTGGGAGGTTGAGGAAGCAGGTGGTGGGTAATAGGGAGGGCACGTACTGCATGGAGCACTGGGTGTGATGCCAAAACAATGAACACTGTTATGCTGTAAATAAACAAATAAACGAATAAAAAATTAAAAAAAAGAAATACTTATATTGATTTGTCCTGTGTAAATATAGTTGATATTGTGGGCTTGACGCACTGAGAGGAAATAGAAGCAAAGAAACCCTCAAGCAACAAGCACTCCTAGACCCCAGATTCTGGTTTCTAAATACCATTCTCAAAAAGGAAACAGAGCTTCCTGGAGAAAATGGCTAATTCCAAGGCTCATCAAGGGAAACAAGAGAAACTGGAATGTCCCACACCAGAATGCAAGGAAATGCTCAGGAGATAATATGGCAAAAGGATACAGAATACTCTGTGTGCTATAGTGGTGGATATACATCACTGTACATATGTCTAAACCCATAGCATATACAACACCAAGGGTGAACTGTAATGTAAACTATGGATTTGGGGTGGTAATAATGTGTCACTGTATGGACATTGACTATAACAAAATTACCACATGGTGGGAGATTTTGATAGAGGGGACATGTAAGTGGAGCAGGGGGAATATGGGATAAATCACTGTGTCTTTCACTCAATTTTGCAGTGAACCTAAAACTGCCATAAAAATTAAAGTCTAGGACTGCCTGATGGCTCAGTTGGTTAAGCAACTGCCTTTGGCTCAGGTCATGATCCCAGAGTCCTGGGATCAAGTCCCACATCGGGCTCCCAGCTCCATGAGGAGTCTGCTTCTCCCTTTGACCATCTCTCCTCTCATTCTCTCACTCTTTCTCTCTCAAATAAATAAATAAAACCTTTAAAAAATACATAAAGTCTATTGGGATGCCTGTGTGGCTCAGTCGATTGTCTGCCTTCGGTTCTGGTCCTGATCCCAGGGTCCTGGGATCAAGTCCTGTATTGGTCTCCTTGCTCAGTAGGAAGCCTGCTTCTCTTTCTGTCTGCCTCTTCTCTCCTCTAACTCTCTCGCTAACAAATCAAATCTTTCTCTCTCTCTAACAAATCAAATCTTTTAAAATAAATAAAGTCTACTGAAAACATAAAAAAAGAAGTTAAAAGAAAAAAGAACACAGGAGCCCAAATGAAAGGACTTACAGAGACAAATCTGAGAAAATTAACAATCTAAATAAAAAATCATATAAGAGACTAAGTAAGTAATATATGAGATCATATTGACATTTATAAATAGACAAATACAGAATACTTGATATTATACATAACTAGCAAATTGTTGAACACTGCATAAAAACTCATGATATACTCGATGCTGACTAACTGGACATAATAAAAAATAAATAAACAAATACAATAATGATGATGAATGGAAAGCTCACCCTAACAATGAACTATCACTCCAAATGTAGAAGAAATGGTGGAAGTAGAAAGTCATCATTTCCAACCATCATAGTAATAATGGGTTTTGTCAAATACCATCCATGGGTGATAAAAGTAGTAGGTGAAGGCATCCTGCACCAGTTACTTCTTAATTACAAAAGGAAAAGAAAAACTTGCAGTAGATTAAGACAGTGAACACAAGTTTAACCAAATGTTCCAAGTGAAGGTCACCAATACTGCAGCCAGGTGCCTCCTGATGTGATGAAGCCTTGATGTGAATTTCCAGGCAGAGGTTCTGATTCAGTGGGCCTGGATTAGGCTGGAGGATTGCCATTGCAAACAAGCTCCCATATGGCAGACTACTGATAGCTTTGACTATCATTGCCCTTTGAGCTTTGAACAAACTGTGGCTGTGTTCTGGACAATGCTCTGGCTACCATTTGTATCTGAACATATGTCTTCCTTCGATTTTCTGATATTCCATCTTCTAAAAATCTTCCTCCATATCTCAGAACCATCTCCTGTCTCTGAGATGCCCCATCGAGAGTCCTCTGAAGCTCTCCTGGCTTACCTTTATGCATGTCCATTTCTTTGGAATTCTGGGAGTTAATCATCAGCTGAAGAAAGTCCACTCGGTGCTGGACACAGAAAGAGACATTTCAATGACAAAAAGTCACTTGTGAAGTCAGAAATAAACAGGGGTGCAGAACCTAACTTTCTCCTGAGAATATGGCTCCATTACACCCAGAGTCCACAGAAGCTTCTGTGTCAGCATCTTCCAATGCCTCACCCTCTCAGAACTCTGCAAAATCTACAGAGAGATCCTGGGGTACCATTCCTATCTCCCTGTCCTATATACACCCTAGTGCCGGCCGCCAGGACTAAGAAAGGCAAACCCTACTTGGCCAACTTGCAGCCTCAGTGCCCAAAGAAGACACTTGCTCATTCCAGACTATGACAGCCTCAAATTTAACATAACCAGGCACCTGAGGGGATCATCCACCAGAGAATGTGTAAGAAAAGACACTTAGAATTGAAGGGCCCCTTTGCCAATGTAATATATGGCAAAATTATACTACCAGGAAAATGATTTTACACAGTAATTTTTATGTTTTGACCATTTATTGAAGGGAAGTGATAGCTTTTCTCTCACCACAGTTTATGCACTGACATACTCATTGGCATGCTTATTCTTAAATTTTAAACACTCTCTGGCTCATCTTCTTATCTCCTCTCCTGACCTCCACCTTCTTCATTGTCTCTAAAATGTTAGAAGTCTCTTGCCCTAAACTCTAGAGTTCTCTGTTTACCATAAAAACATACTTAGTAGTGTACACATCAGATGCATAGAGCTCAATAAAAGATCAAAAGTGAACATGCACATGTAACCACCACTGGATTTACCTTTTGTTTATCTTTGAGGCGACTTTCCTTCATCCTTTCTACAGATTTCTTGAAAAAATCAGTAACTCTTTTTGGAAATAGCCAGATATTTAACATTTCAAAAACCGGGGTAAGGAATGGAAACAGTACTATAAGGAAAAAAAAACAGAAATATCAATGAAAATGCAAAATCTCCCTGGAGCAATTATAATTTGGTCTACCAACCTGAGGATTAAAAGATACCAGGATTCATGGTTATTCCCTCTGTGACATTTATTCAAACTTTCGAGCTAATGGCTAAGCCACAGCAAGTCACACACACAGGCCACCATTAGAGCAGTCAGATCAGTGTCTCCTGCCACATTTATAGAGTGACCAAAGAAACAGGATTACATTCTTGGATCTCTTAGCCTTTTATTTTTGGACTAGAGCCTCTTTGGAAACACAAGACTATAATAGGCTACTTTAATATATCACACCATTTAAGAAATTGTGTCAGGATGGAATAATACATAGTATGCCCTTCAACAACAATGGAGTAAAACTAGAAAACAAAACACAAACAACATGGAAAACCCACTAATCTGTGAAAATTACACAATACACTCTTATACAGCCAATTAGCAAAGAAGAAATCTAAAAGGCATTTTAGAATTACTTGGAGAATATATGCATGAGGAAACTACATACCAAAACCCATGGGATGTAGCAAAAGCAATGACCAGAAAGAAATTTATCATTATATATGCCTACCTTTAAAAAGAACCAAGATTCCAAATCAATAACCCAGCTTTCGGTCAAAAACGTGCCAAAAATACAAGAGCACACTAAACTAAAAGCAAGCAGAAGGAAGCATATAATATAGACAAGAGCAGAAACTTAGGAAATAGAGACTAAAAAACAAGAGAAAATTCAAAGAAAGCAAAGCTGATTCTTTCAAAAGACCTTTAGCTAGACAACCAAGGAAAAAGGAGAAGACATTCTAATTACTGTCATCAGAAGTGAAAGAGGAGATTACTGCTGATATTACAAAACTAAAAAGGACTACAGAGGTGGGGTGCCTGGGTGGCTCAGTGGGTTAAAGCCTCTTTCTTTGGCTCGGGTCGTGTTCCCAGGGTACTGGGATCAAGCTCCACATCCGGCTCTCTGCTCGGCAGGGAGCCTGTTTACTCCTCTCTCTCTCTCTCTCTGCCTGTTTCTCTGCCTACTTGTGATCTCTGTCTGTCAAACAAATAAATAAATAATCTTTTAAAAAAGGACTACAGGGAATACTATGAAACTGAATGCCAATAAATTAGACAAAATGGAAAAATTCCTAGAAAAATATAAACTAGAAAGTGACATAAAATGACACACACACACACACAGGCAATCTGAAAGACAAATAAAAAGACAGAGTTAGTAGTGAAGAAACTGCTGACAAAAAGAAGCTCAGCTCCAGATGGTTTCTCAGGTGAGTTCTAGCAAATATTTAAAATGCAGTCAACACTAATTTTGCACAAATTCTTCAAAAAATAGAAGAGGTAGGAAGATTTTCAAACTCATTCTGCCTAGCCAGTTTTACCCTGATACTAAAACCAAACAATAATATCACAGTACAAGAGAACTACAGACTAACTTATGACACAGAAGCACAAATCCTTAACAAAATATTAGCAAACTGAACCCAGCAACATATCAAAAGAAGGATATACCATCATCAAGAGGGGTTTATCCCAGCAATTCCAGGTTATTTAATACAATATAACAACAAAATTTTTTTAAAAACCACGCAGTGGGGCACCTGGGTGGCTCAGTGGGTTAAACCTCTGCCATCAGTTCATGTCATAATCTCAGGGTCCTGGGATCAAGGCCCACATCGGGCTCTCTGCTCAGCAGGAAGCCTGCTTCCCCCCCTCCCTGCCTGCTGCTCTGCCTACTTGTGATCTCTCTCCCTCCATCAAATAAATAAATAAAACCTTTTTTATAAAATGAAATAAAAATGAAAACCACACAGTTATCTCAATACAGCCAGAGAAAGTATTTGACAAAAATCTAACACCATTTGGTAATAAAAACACTCAACAAACTAGGAGCAGAAAGGAATGTCCTCAACCTGATAAAGGGCATCTATGAAAAACTCATACCTAATGTCACACTTCATAGATATAGACTAGACACTTTCCCTTATGATTAAACAAAACAAGATTATCTCTATCACCACTTCTATTCAACGTTGTACTAGAAGTTCTATCCAGGAAGAGAAAGAAATGAAGGAAGGAAAAAATAGAGGGGGGAGTGAGGGAAGGGAAGAAGGGAGGGAGGGAGGAAGGAATAAATGGAAAAGAAAAGAAAAGAAAAGGGAGAGAGAAAGAAAGAAAAAAAGAAACAAAAGTTATTCATAAAGGAAATAAAGAAGTAAAAGCATCTCTATTATTAGACAACATAATATTATACATAGAAACTCTGAAGGAATACAATAAAAGTCTACTGGAACTAATAAGCCAGTTTAGCAGGGCTTTGGGATACAAGATTAACATAAAAATCAATTCTATTTCATGGCTGTGCTGAAAATTATGCTTCTGGGGGGCTTTTCTGTCCCTCGGCAGGGTTTTTGACTTGGGAGTCACAGGGGCCCACAACTCATCACCCCAGCACTTTGGAGGTTGCTCCTGTGCCAAGGACTGCCAGGAAACCATCAATTGCTGAACACTCAAAGCTGAGGGGGAGATAGAAGAGAAGAGCAACAATTTTAAGAACAGAAAATCGACCGCTTTCTGGAAGGTAGGACATGCAGAGAAGTGAATCCTAAGTGACAGAAAGATAGACCGCCGCGGGAGGGGCTGGCTCCTGGCAAGTAAGAGAGCAGGGGAGCACAAGATTGGAACTTTTAGAACTCTGCTCCGCTGAGGAATGTTACTCCAGAGGCTAAGCACAGGGTGGAGCCCTTGCAGGGACAGTGTGGTCTCAGGACCCACAGGGACACAAAAAGACCAGAGGTGTCTGAGGGTGGCAGAACTCCCAGATATTGGAGCAGGGAAGCTGGCTGCAGAGACAGAGCCAAGAACTGGGCCCTCAGCTTGGGATTACCTTAAACCATGATCCAAGGCACAGTCGTACCACTGCTCTTCGAGCAGGGACCCCACGAGTGGCAGGTCTGGAGAGACCCCCTCCTACCTCCTTCCAGAGGAAGCAGGAGTGCACTGCAGGAATCCGCTGGGTTTGGAGACTTCAAAGTGGGCTGTGCGCCAGAGACAGAAACATTCAGTCACAGGCTGGGTGAGCACAGAGCACGGCTGGAAACCAGAGAGATTGGAGGGATTGACTGCTTTTCTCTGAGGGTGCACTGAGGAGTGGGGCTCAAGTTCTTGGACACTACAGAGCTGGAGAGTGGGAGGCCACCATCTTCATTCCCATCCTCCAAAGCTCTATAGAAAGTATTAAGGGAACAAAAGTTCTGAGAGCAAACCCAAGCAGATTACTTAGCCCGGCCTCTGGCAAGGGCAGTGCAATTCCACCTTGAGCAAAGACATTTGAGAATCACCGCAACAGGATCCTCCCCCAGAAGATCAGCAAGAATATTCAGCCAAGATCAAGTTCACCGATCAATGAGAACTGCGGAACTGCAGAACTAGGGGAAAGCAACACTGTATGGAGCACTAGGTGTGGTGCATAAACAATGAATTTTGGAACACTGAGAAAAAATTAAATTTAATTTAAAAAAAAAGAATTCATGGCTTTTTCCCCATGATCCTTTAGTTTTTCAAAGATAAATTTTTTAATTTTATTTTTTTCTTATTCTATTTTTAAATGTTTTCTCTTATTTTAACATTTTTAAACTATCTTATCAATGTCTTTTTAAAAAAAATTTAATTTTCATTGTTATAGTCATATTTTATCCCCTCATTGTATTTAACCTTATTTTTTGTATACATATATGGTTTCTTTTCCTTTAAAATTTTGGGATACAATTTCTTCTAATGGATTAAAATATACACAGTCTAGTGCATGGCTTTGTTCTAGTCTCCAGTCTGATAACATTCTTTCCTCTTTTTTATTCTTTTTTCAACCAACTTCTTATCTTATCAATTGCTTTTTTAGAATCTTTTTGAATTTTCATCTTTACAGTCATATTCCATCTTTGCCCTTATGTTTGTATCTATGTAAGTTTTTCTTTCTTTACAATTTTGGGAGGCAGTTTCTTCCAGCAGACCAAAATACACCCAAAATCAAGTGTGTGGCTCTATTCTATTCACCAGTCTAATATATATATTCTTTTTTCCCCCTTTCTTCCCCCCCTGGTTTCAGGTCTCTTCTAATTTGGTTGTGTATATTTTTCTGGGGTCATAGCTACCCTTATAGTGTTTTGTTCTCTCATGCATCTATTCTTATCTGGATAAAATAACAAGGTGGAAAAACTCACCACAAAAAAAAAAAAAAAAGAACAAGAGGTAATACCAATAGCTAGGGACCTAATCAACAGAATGACGACTATCAAGGTGCTAGCTGGGGTCCCCAAAAAAAAAAAAAAAAAAAAAAAAAAAAAAAAAAAAAAAAAGCATGGAGGATATTAGAGAAGCCCTTTCAGGAGAAATAAAATTCCTTTCCAGAGAAATAAAAGAACTAAAACCTAACCAAGTTGAAATAAAAAACGCTATTAAGGAGGGTCAATCAAAAATGGAGGCTTCATAACAAAGAACATGGAGGACATGGGGAGATGGAGAGGAGAAGGGAGTTGAGGGAAATTGGAAGGGGAGATGAACCATGAGAGACTATGGACTCTGAAAAACAATCTGAGGGTTTTGAAGGGGTGGGGGGTGGGAGGTTGGGGAACCAGGTGGTGGGTGATAGGGAGGGCACGTATTGCATGGAGCACTGGGTGTGGTGCAAAAACAATGAATACTGTTATGCTGAAAAGAAATAAATAAATTTAAAATTAAAAAATAGCACTTAAAAAAATGGAGGCTCTTACTGCTAGGATAAATGAGACAGAAGAGAGAATTAGTGATACAGAAGACCAAATAATGGAGAAAAGAATCTGAGCAAAAGAGAGACAAGCAACTACTGGACCACAAGGGGAGAATTTGAGAGATAAGTGATACCATAAGATGAAACGATGTTAGAATAATTGGGATCCTAGAAGAAGAAGAAGGGGGGGGGGCAGAAGGTATATTGAAGCAAATTACAGTAGAGAATTTCCCTAATTTGGCGAAGGGAACAAGCATCAAAATCCAAGAGGCACAGAGAACCCCCCTCAAAATCAATAAAAATAGGTCCACACCCCATCATCTAATAGTAAAACTTACAAGTCTTTGGGACAAAGAGAAAATCCTGAAAGCAGCTTGGGACAAGTGGTCTATAACATAAAATGGTAGAAATATTAGATTGGCAGCAGCCTTATCCACAGAGACCTGGCAGGCCAGAAAGGACTGGCATGAAATATTCAGAGCACTAAATGAGAAAATTATGTAGCCAAGAATACTATATCCAGCTAGGCTGTCATTGAAAATAGGAGAGATAAAAAGTTTCCAGGACAAACAAAAACTAAAAGAATTTGCAAACACCAAACCAGCCCTACAGGAAATACTGAAAGGGGTCCTCTGAGCAAAGAGAGACCATAAAAGTAACATAGACCAGAAAGGAACAGAGACATTATACAGTAACAGTCACCTTACAGGCAATGCAATAGCACTAAATTCATATCTTTCAATAGTTACCCTGAATGTAAATGGGCTAACTGTCCCAATCAAAAGACACAGATTATCAGAATGGATTAAAAAAAAAAGACCCATTGATATGCTGTGTACAAGAAACTAATTTTAGACCCAAAGACACCTCCAGATTTAAAGTGAGGGGGTGGAAAACAATTTACCATGCTAATGGATATCAAAAGAAAGCTGGGGTGGTAATCCTTATATCAGATCAATTATATTTTAAGACAAGAGATGAGAAAGGACACTATATCATACTTAAAGGGTCAGTTCAACAAGAAGATCTAACAATTTTAAATATCTATGCCCCTAACCTGGGAGCAGCCAATTATATAAATCAATTAATAACAAATCAAAGAAACACATCAACAATAATACAATAATAGTAGGGGACTTTAACACCCCCTCACTGAAATGGACAGATCATCTAAGCAAAAGATCAACAAGGAAATAAAGGCTTTAAATAACACACTGGACCAGATGGACATCACAGATATATTCGGAACATTCCATCCCAAAACAACAGAACTCATATTCTCCTCTAGTGCCCATGGAACATTCTCCAGAATAGATCATATCCTGGGTCACAAATCAGTTCTCAACTGGTACCAAATGATTGGGATCATTCCCTGCATATTTTCAGACCACAATGCTCTGAAACTAGAGCTCAATCAAAAGAAGAAAGTTGGAAAGACCTCAAATACATGCAGGCTAAAGAGCATCCTACAAAAGAATAAATAGGTCAACCAGGAAATTAAAGAAAAAATTTAAAAATTCATGGAAACAAATGAAAATGAAAACACAACTGTTCAAAATCTTTGGGACACAGCAAAGTCAGTTCCAAGAGGAAAGTATATAGCAATACAAGACTTTCTCAAGAAACAAGAAAGGTCTCAAGTACACAGCCTAACCCTACACCTAAAGGAGCTGGAGAAAGAACAGCAAAGAAAGTCTAAACCCAGCAGAAGAAGAAAAATAGTAAAGATCAGAGCAGAAATCAATGAAATAGAAACCAAAACAACAGCAGAACAAATCAATGAAACTAGGAGCTAGTTCTTTGAAAGAATTAATAAGATTGATAAACCCCTGGTCAGACTTAACAAAAAGAAGAGAAAGGATTTTATTTGGATAAATAAAATCATGACTGAAAGAGAAGAGATCACAACCAACATCAAAGCTACACAAACAATTATAATAACTTATGAGCAACTCTATGCCAACAAATTTGACAATCTGGAAGAAATGGATGCATTCCCAGAGACACGTAAACTACCAGAACTGAACCAGGAAGAAACAGAAAACCTGAACAGACCCATAACCACTAAGGAGATTAAAGCAGTCATCAAAAATCTGCCAACAAACAAGAGCCCAGGGCCAGACAGCTTCCCAGGTGAATTCTACCAAACATTTAAAGAAGAATTAATACCTATTCTCCTGAAACTATTCAAAAAAATAGAAAGGGAAGAAAAAATTCTAAACTCATTTTATGAGGCCAGCATTACCTTGATCCCAAAACCAGACAAAGACCCCCATCAAAAAGAAGAATTACAGACCAATATCCTTGATGAACAGGCAGTCTCTTCAACAAATGGTGTTGGGAAAATTGGACAGCCACACACAGAAAAATGAAACTGGACTATTTCCTTACACCACACACAAAAATAGACTCATAATGGATGAGAGACCTCAATGTGAGACAGGGATCCATCAAAATCCTTGAGGAGAACACAGGTAATAACCTCTTTGACTTCAGCCACAGCAACTTCTTCCTAGAAACATCACCAAAGGCAAGGGAAGCAAAGGCAAAATGAGCTATTGGGACTTTATCAAGATTAAAAGCTTCTGCACAGCTAAGGAAACAGCCAACAAAACCAAAAGACAACTGACAAAATGGGAGAAGATATTCACAAATGACATATCAGATAAAGGGCTAGTATCCAAAATCCCTAAAGAACTTATAAAACTCAACAACCAAAGAACAAATAATCCAATTAAGAAATGGGCAGAAGACATGAACAGACATTTCTGCAAAGAAGACATCCAAATGGCCAACAGATATATGAAAAAGTGCTTAACATCACTCAGCATCAGGGAAATACAAATCAAAACCACAATGAGATGCCATCTCACACCCATCAGAATGGCTAAACTTAACAAGTCAGGAAATGACAGATGTTGGCAAGGATGCAGAGAAAGGGGAACCCTCTTACACTGTTGGTGGGAATGCAAGCTGGTGCAGCTACTTTGGTAAACAGTATGGAGGTTCCTCAAAAAGTTGAAACTAGAGCTACCCTATGACCCAGTAATTGCACTACTGGGTATTTACCCCCAAAGATATAAATGTAGTCATCTGAAGGGGCACATGCATCTGAATGTTTATAGCAGCAATGTCCACAATAGCCAAACTATGGAAAAAACCTAGATGCCCATCAACAGATGAATGGATAAAGAAGAGGTGGTATATATATACAATGGAATACTATGCAGCCATCAAGAGAAATGAATTCCTGCCATTTGCAATGATGAGGATGGAACTAGAGGGTATTATGCTAAGCACAATACGCCAATCAGAAAGACAATTATATGAACTCTCTGATATAAGGAATTTGAGAGGCAGGGCAGGGGGCCATGTGCGGTAGGGAGGGAAAAAAATGAAACAAGAGGGGATCAGGTGGGAGACAACCCATAAGAGACTCTTGATCTCACAAAACAAACTGAGGGTTGCCGGGATATGGGGGGTAGGGATAGGGTGGCTGGGTTATGGATATTGGGGAGGGTATGTGCTATGGTGAGTGCTGTGAAATATGTAAGCCTGATGATTCACATACCTATAAACCCTGGGGCAAATAATACATTATATGATAATAATTTTAAAAATCAATTCTATTTCATACACTGCAATAAAAAATCTGAAAGTGAAATTAGGAATATAACTCCTTTACAATAACATCGAGAAGAACAGAATACTTAGGAATAGCTTTAACAAAAGAAGAGTGTACACTCTGAAACCCACAAATATTGTTGAAATAAATTAAAGATCCATTTCAATTCATATATAAATGGAAAAACATCCAATGATCACAAATTAGAACTTAATATTGTCAAGATGGCAGTACTCCTTAAACTGATCTACAGGTTAATGTATCGCCTATAAAAATCCTAGCTGGCTTCTTTGTGGAAATTGGCATACTCAAATAAAAATTCATATAGAAGGTAAGGGACCCAGAATGGCCAAAACAACCTTGAAAAAAAAAAGGAATAAAATTTTAGAGCTCCGCATATGATCTCCCTGATATGAGGACATGGAGAAGCAACATGGGGGGTAGGGGGATAGGAGAAGAATAAATGAAACAAGATGGGATTGGGAGGGAGACAAACCATAAATGACTCTTAATCTCACAAAACAAACTGGGGGTTGCTGGGGGGAGGTGGGATTGGGAGAAGGGGAGCGGGCTATGGACATTGGGGAGGGGAGGCGAACCATAAGAGACTATGGACTCTGAAAAACAACCTGAGGGTTTTGAAGGGTCAGGGGTGGGAGGTTGGGGCAACCTGAGGGTTTTGAAGGGTCAGGGGTGGGAGGTTGGGGGAACAGGTGGTGGGTAATGGGGAGGGCACGTTTTGCATGGAGCACTGGGTGTTGTGCAAAAAGAATGAATACTGTTACGCTGAAAAAATAAATAAAATGGGAAAAAAAATTTTAGAGCTCCAACTTCCAGCTTCAAAACTTACCACACAGTTATAAAGATCAAGACAGTGTGGTCCAGGCATAAGGAGATCAACGGAATTGAATTTGGAATCCAAAATTACACCCATGTATTTATGGTCAACTGAATTTTGATAAGGTTTCCAATACCAATCAATGAAATAAATAATCTTCAATAAATGGTACTGGGACATGAACTGTACATTTTAAAAAGGGGGACATATATGTTAGATGAGGTTTTATCTGAGTAAAATTGTTGTAGTAACGTAGGAAGAGAAGAAGTGAGGGAGGAAGGAAGAAAGGGAAAAAGAGGAAGGAAGAAAAAAGAAAACCAGTACTGAACATACTTATTGAGAAGAAAAATGGATCAAGGAAATCAAATCTTAAGAGCTTCTTAGTATTTTCCACGAAGGGATCTTGTGGGTTGTTGAGGGAATCGATGTTCACTCCAAACGATGTGCTGGTAATCACGTCCATGCTGTAGGCCCCAAAGATGCTGTGAGAGAAAGAAAAAACGTGTGTAATTAAAATCACCACCTCTTTACTATCTTAATCCAACACATGCAGCAAAACGTGCACGTAGATTCCGACGTCCAGACAAGACAAAAACCGTACATTCAGAACCAGCTGCTGCTTCATCTGAAGAGTCTAGGTGCCATCAAACTCACTCACGAGGTGCTCGTGAGGTGCCAATGATGCAGCTGGCCTTGTGTTAGGGGTGATGGGGACACTGTGACATGTTAGACACACCTCTGAGCTCAAGGAGCTCAGTCACAAAGGGATAGAGACCCGAAGTTGGACAAATTACAGTAGCATGTTTTGAGTATGGGCAGCAGAAGGTGGATAAGCGCTGTGTCTAAGCAGGACAAATGGTGGGATAATTAACCCTTCCTCGTGGAGTCAAGATCCGTGAAACTGATCTGGATCTTCTCTCACCACAGTATCTGTGCTCAGAGCTGATTCCTCTTCAGCACATCACAGAACACCAACACCCTGTTCTGTGCTGCCAAGAACACCATCCCTCCTTCTCTACACCCTGGCTAAGTGTCCTGCAAGACCCACTCTGTCTCATCTTCACCGATCTGAGATTGCCCTGAGGACTCATTCATTTTTGGAAAATGTGAGAACTAAGAATGTTCATACTTTAAAAATATATATTGGGGCGCCTGGGTGGCTCGGCGGGTTAAAGCCTCTGCCTTCAGCTCAGGTCATGATCCCGGGGTCCTGGGATCGAGCCCCGCATCGGGCTCTCTGCTTGGCTGGGAGCCTGCTTCCTCCTCTCTCTCTCTCTGCCTGCCTCTCTGCCTGCTTGTAATCTCTATCTGTCAAATAAATAAATCTTAAAAAAATAAAATAAAAATAAAAATATATATTAAGTCACACCAAAATTGATTTAGGGAATTCCATAGCTAAGTGACTACATGCCAATAGTTTTCCTAGGACAATCCCAATGTACATCTGTTCATCCGGCATAATTTAAAATATCCCAAGTTGGGAAAAAAAATAAATAAATATTTTTAATTTTATGTGTATGTGTGTGTTTGTATACATATATATATAGTGTCACCCTCCCATTACATGAGCAAGGCCTTCTCTTTTTTGAGATTGAAAGGAGGACAGCTGGTCACGAGAATTAATATTTACTGTTTTGCTAATATCCTCAACAAAATCAAGAAGGGTCTTCAGTTGATCCAAGTTCCACATATTCATGTTCTTGCTCCACCCAGCGCCCGTCAATATGTACCAAGTACCTTCCCCTCCCACCATACCATACCCTCTACACTCAAAGATTTGGTACAATCATTTTTTTTTCAATCATATATTGCTGTCTTCCGGAATATCCAAGGTGACAGTTAAGCAGATAAATTAATCCTGCCTCATATACACTAAAGGAGACCCTTTCTCTTCTGACTGTCTTGCCTTTTTAGGTGAGCTACCTCTTCTTGGCTGGCCCACTGGGGTTGTAACACCACACGCATATGTCAGCTGCTTCACTGGAGTCACACAACAGTGGCAGTTGGCTCTCTGGCAGCAGCTGGAAAGTGTCGTGACAGAGTTGGAATCCCAGCAACTGGACTCCTACTTACTCTTTCAAGTTGATAGGTTTGCCTTTCTCGGCCTCCTTCCGCACATTCTTCACCAACACATCTCCATACTGGTCAATGATGGGGAACATCTACACACAAAACACAACACCCTGAAGTTAAATCTGAGAATCAAGTCCTAGGATGATGTGGGTTTCACAAGCATGGAGCAGTGGTTTGTAACAAATCTTATTGTGTCTCTTGTAGGACATAAAAAGACCATTTCAGGAAGCCCAAATTCCGTAGACTTCCCCTTAGAGATGGACTATGATTGTATTTCCTACCTGCTCCCAGATGTCTGGCTTAACTTTCTTTTTTTTTTTTTCTTTTTTTTTTTAAAGATTTCGTTTATTTATTTGACAGAGAGAGATCACAAGTAGGCAGAGAGGCAAGCAGAGAGAGTGAGAGGGAAGCAGGCTCCCGGCCGAGCAGAGAGCCCAATGCGGGACCCAATCCCAGGACCCCGAGATCATGACCCGAGCCGAAGGCAGTGGCCCAAACCACTGAGCCACCCAGGCGCCCCCTGGATTAACTTTCTAATTGAGCATCTTCTTTTCTTACCTCCTTGAGCTTTCCACTAGTGAAAGTAGGGGACAGCAATGTTCGCATCCTCTTCCATTCTTCATCCTCAGACAAAGAGATTGCACTTTTCATAAACCCCACTGGACCAAGAGCCTAGAGTCAAAGAAAAACACAATTTGCCCTACATAAATTTTGGAGGTCTCAAAGGTCGTGGAAAATTTGTTAAACAGGCAGAAGTTATTCAACAAATATTTTGTGATTATCAACTTAGTCATAGGCCCTATGGCAGGTGATCAACAGATACTTATCCCAAATGCCTAGCTTTTTGCAAGGCTGAGGACACAACCAGCCACCTGCTGTGCTTTCCAGGCTTCATATTCCATCTTCATTTCAGTGCAAATGTCATATGAGAGAATTTGGCAGGGAAACTACTTCTCCAGGGGAATACACAGGATTAACACCTAGTACATTCTCTTTTTTTTTTTTCCATTTTATTTATTTTTTCAGCGTAACAGTATTCATTCTTTTTGCACAACACCCAGTGCTCCATGCAAAACGTGCCCTCCCCATTACCCACCACCTGTTCCCCCAACCTCCCACCCCTGAACCTTCAAAACCCTCAGGTTGCCCCAACCTCCCACCCCTGACCCTTCAAAACCCTCAGGTTGTTTTTCAGAGTCCATCAGTGGAACAGAATAGAGAGCCCAGAAATCGACCCTCAACTCTATGGTCAACTAATCTTCGACAAAGCAGGAAAGAATGTCCAATGGAAAAAAGACAGCCTCTTCAATAAATGGTGCTGGGAAAATTGGACAGCCACATGCAGAAAAATGAAATTGGACCACTTCCTTACACCACACACGAAAATAGACTCCAAATGGATGAAGTACCTCAATGTGAGAAAGGAATCCATCAAAATCCTTGAGGAGAATGCAGGTAGTACATTCTCTTAAACTGTGCAGAGTAGATAGGATTGGTGGAAGGCAGCCAAATAGCCTGGCAAACTGTATGTTGCCTCAGACCAGTTCTACCTTTTGCATATATCCACAGCATATGAAACTCAAAAACTGGATGTCTTGATATGGTGATTTTTTTTAAAGCATTGTAGTTAACACTAAAAAGATTAGGAATCTATTTGCTTTTGTGAAGAAATGGTACAGTAACATGGAAATCTCTTCCCCCTGTGTTTTCCCCAAATGAACATAAGGAAAAAGAGAGAAATGACTCTATTTCTCATCTTGGGATTGGCCTAGCAAGCCAATCAGTTTGAATATTTCTTCCATTTTCTAAAACTATATTTTGTTTTAACATGGATATCTCCATGGCTAAAGTTAACAACTCAGGGAACAAGTGTTAGCAAGGATGCTGAGAAAGGGAACCCTCTTACACTATTGGTAGCCATGCAGACTGGTGCACCATTCTGGAAAACAGTCTGGAGATTCCTCAAAAACTTAAAAATAGAGCTATCCTATGACCCTGCAATTGGACTACTAGGTATTTATCAGAAGGATACAAACATAGATTTGAAGGAACACATGCACCCCAATGATTATCACAGCAGTGTGCAAAATTGCCAAAATACAGAAAGAGCCCAGATGTCCATTAACAGTGGAATTGATAACAAGACACGGTGTGTGTGTGTGTGTGTGTGTGTGTGTGTGTGTGTGTGTGTATACCATATACACGGAATATTATTTAGCCATCAAAAGGAAAAATATCGTGCCATTTGCAACAACATAGATAAAACTGGAGGGTATTATGCTAAGATAAATAAGTTAATCAGAGAAAGCCAATTATGTGATTTCACTCATATGTGGAATTTAAGAAACAAAACAGATGAACATAGAAGGGAAGGAAAAATATAATAAGATAAAAATAGGGAGGCAAACCATAAGACACTCTTTAACCATAGGGAACAAACTGGAAGTTGCTGGGGCGGGGGATGGGATAACTAGATGGTGGGCATTAATTAATGAAGTAAAGAGCACTGGGTGTTGTATGCAACTGATGAATCACTGAATTCTATCTCTGAAACTAATAATACAGTATATGTTAATTAAATGAATTTAAATTTTAAAAATTTTTAAATGAAAATGAAATGGCTACCTTCAACACTGTTTCATGATAAAAACTCACAAACAAGGAAGAAACAGAAAGTTCCTCAACTTAATAACAAGCATCTAAAAACCTTACGCCTAACATCACCCCAGTGAGGAAAGACTGATGTTATATCCCTAAGATGATGAAACAGGACACTTCAGCCTCAGTCACCCCACAAAGAACAACAATCAGACAGTTACTCACAAACAAAAATAGGCTCCAGGACTTAGGAGTCCATTTAAGAAGCTTCAACAACACAGTGGAGCAAATCTCCTGAGAATAACTGTACAAGGAAAGTAGGGAGAAGAGCTTCATTTTGCCTGCATCACCCCGTGACCCAGGCCACCACTGCTCAGCACCAAGAGGACCCCCTCTGACCTGAGATAGTTCCCCTTCCTGGGGAAGGTGAGCGACCATTAGCCCCGGCCCTTCAGGGCATGGCCCAAATGATCTGTTTTGGTTTCAAACCTCCCAGGGACTGGCATGACTGACACAGCTGGTCACAGCTAGGAACAAAGAAGGACAGGACTACCAGTATCGGTCAAGTGGAAGGAGTAACCATGCTTCTCTGTGACCTGATCTGCAGAAGTCTCTGGCAGGCTTTGCTGTTGAGGCAAACAGCTGGCCCAGCACTGTGTACCCTCTAAGATTTTGCTGCTGATAGTCCCAGAGGTTTTCACCCTTGCAGACTCTAGGTGCCAGAGTCCTGCTGTGTCCATCTGCACTCACATCAGTTGCCTCAGCCAGTGCCACCACCAGCACTGTGAGCCCCAAATCTACACCACCAGCCAGTCTTGGCCTCTATGACTAGGCGTATGGACAACACCAGTCCAGACATAACAGCTTTCAGGGGCCTGAGGCCAGGCCTGACTCCTGTCACTGGACTGCACTGCCACTTGAGACCACAGCTAAACCCTGAAGATGCACACCTACACACTGCCAGCCTGACCTCTATTCAAGCCCCACTGTTGGGCATGCAGTACTGGGTATCCCCGAAGCCACATGAGTGCACACAGACAGCTCAGGAACTCAAAGCTACCTGTGTGTCCACAGTTGGTACAGCCCCCATCACTGGCACTAGCTTTGTTTTGGGCATGAGCCTGCTTTCAGCCCTCCAGATAAGTGTGTGCAGAGCACCAGCTCTGGCCACCATTCTCCTTCCCCAGTCTCCTGGCACTGGATCTGGGGGTGCTGCTGAAGACCCCAAAAGCTACCACAGCCACAAAGACCCTCCTCTGCTCTTGCTGCCAAGGAGCATGCAGTTGCTCAAGGTGTGGCCCCCAAATGCATGAACCAGCCATGCCCTCTTTGATTATCTTAAATTATCCAGTCAGAGTGGGGAACAAAAATGAAAAGAATTGAGGGAAAAGCCTACAGGACTGATAGGACACCATCAAGTGAAACAACATTCATATTATGAGAGTCTCAGTAGGGATGTTCCCCCAGTAGGGAAATCTTACTGAAAGAAACAATGGCTGAAAACTTCTCAAACGTAGAGAAATGTATGGAAATCTTGGGTCATGAGGCTTAAAGTTCCCAATAAGACTGAATGTGAAAAGGACTTCTCCAAGAGACATTATAATAAAACTGTCAAAAGTTAAACCCAAAGAAAAAGTCTTGAAAGCAGCAAGAGAAAAGAAGCTCATCACATACAAGGGAACACCATGGGGCTATCAGTGGAATCCCCAGTGGAAATCATGAAAGGCAGAAGATAGTGGACGATTTATTTGAAATGCTGAAAAAAATCCCAACTAAGAATACCTTACTAAGAATACCTAACAAGCCTTTCAGAAATGTGAGAGAGATAAAGACATTTCCAGACAAACAAAAGTGAACAGAATTCATTACCAGTAAGCCTGCCTTACAAGAAATACTAAAGGGAGTCCTTCGAGCTGAAAAACAAAAGGGCAGTTACTAGTAACATGAAATCACATGAAAGTATAAATCTCCCTGGTAAATATAAATGCATAAATTCAGAACACAGTGGTATTGTACTGGTGATATACAAATTACTTAAACTCTAGTGAAAGTTTAAAACAAAAATAATTTTTAAAACTACAGCTAAAAGAATTTGTTAAATACACGATATAAGATACGTAAATTGTGATGTCAAAAACATAAAATTGGTGGGAGAGGAATAAAAGCATTGAGTTTGGAAATAAACAAGTTAAGTCCTTATCCACTTAAAACAGACTACTAGGGGCGCCTGGGTGGCTCAGTGGATTAAGCCGCTGCCTTCGGCTCAGGTCATGATCTCAGGGTCCTGGGATCAAGCCCCGCATCGGGCTCTCTGCTCCGCAGGGAGCCTGCTTCCTCCTCTCTCTCTGCCTGCCTCTCTGCCTACTTGTGATCTCTCTCTCTGTTAAATAAATAAATTCTTTAGAAAAAAAAAAAACAGACTACTATATCTATAAGATATTTTATGTAAACCTCCTGGTAACTGCAAAACAGAAACATAGAGTAGATACAGAAAAGATAGAGAAAAAAAAAAAATCAAAGCATACCACTGTAAAAAAAAAAACACATGAAAGTAAAAAGAAAGACATGTACCAGGAATAATTGATCTATGAAATACCTGGGCTAACAAATGACAATAGTAAATCCTTATCAATAATTACTTTAGGGGCGCCTGGGTGGCTCAGTAGGTTAAAGCCTCTGCCTTTGGCTCGGGTCATGGTCCCAGGGTCCTGGGATTGAGCCCCGCATCGGGCTCTTTGCTCAGCGGGGAGCCTGCTTCCCTTCCTCTCTCTCTCTGCCTGCCTCTCTGCCTACTTGTGATCTCTGTCTGTCAAATAAATAAATAAAAATCTTTAAAAAATAATAATAATTACTTTAAATGTAAAGGGAATGATGAATGGATAAAGACAATGAAATATTACTTGGCCTTAAAAAGGAAGGAAATACTGCCATTTCCAAGCATGGATGAACCTGGACAACAAGGACAACATGCTAAGGGCACTAAGCCAGATACAGAAGGACAGGATTTGCAAGATCTCAATTATAAGTGGAATCTAGAAAAATAAAGTCAAGCACAGTAACAAATAGCGGACTGGTAGTTATCAGGAGCAAAAGAAAGACAGAAATCAAATGGTACAAACTTTTGTTAATGAGATGAAAAAGTTCTGGAGACTGAATATACTGCATGGTGATTATAATTATTAAGACATTTGAAATTTGCTTTAAAAGTAGATCTTACGTGTCCTTTTTTTTTTTTTGACGTTATGTTAGTCACCATACAGTACTTCATTAGTTTTTGATGTAGTGTTCTATCATTCATTGTTCTTAACACAAACACACACACATACACAAAGAAACTCTGGGTGATGATAGACATGTT
Organism: Meles meles; assembly: GCF_922984935.1. NCBI lineage: Eukaryota > Metazoa > Chordata > Mammalia > Carnivora > Mustelidae > Meles > Meles meles. Next base: position 24,329 of record NW_025721410.1, read on the forward strand.
AATTCATTTGTCATAATCACTTCACAATGTATACATAAATCAAAACATCACACTTAAATATATAGAGTTTTCATTATAAAAAATGTATATATAAATATTTAAATGGTGAAAGACTGAGTGCTTGCCCCTAACATCAGGAACAAGACAAAATGTGTACTCTTACCACTCTGACTTAACATCTCACTAGAAATCCTAGCTAGTGCAATAATACAAAACAAAGAAATAAAGTTGTAAGATTGGAAAGATAAAAATAGGAGCATCCCTATTTCAGGTTACATAATTGTCAATGTAGAAAATCTTGAGAAACGTAAAAACACTTCTGCATCTAATAAATGAGCTAAGCTAGGTTACAGGAAATAAGATCAACACCAAAAATCAACCACATTTCTATATAATAAGAATATGTCAAAATACATTAAAAACACCATAATAATTATAATCACACAAAGAAGGTGAAATACTTTAGATGTATATCTAACAAAACATAAATGGTTTTCCTGTGCTGAGAACTAAATGTTGGTGAAAAGAATCAAAGAAAACCTAAATAAACACATATTGCATTCATACATTGAAAGATGTGACTTAGTAAAGATAAGAGATTTTCTGCATACTGATCGATAGTTTAAATCATGTCTTTAAAAATCCTCACAAATATTATGTAAACCTAGATAAGCTAATTCTAAATTTGTATGAAAAGGCAAAGGAGTTGAAATACCTAAAACAATTTCAACAAAAAATAAAATGGGAGGAATCATTGTTCATGATGCTGACTTACTGTATGGCCACAGTAATCAAGAGAGCCTGATATTGATGGATAGAGAGATACAGAGATCGAAGAACAGAACAGAGAATGAGAAATAGACACACACACACATACGCCCAACTCAATTTTGATATTGGTACAAAAGCAATTCAATGGAGAAAGTACAGTATTTTCACAAATGGTGCTGGAGCAATTAGACATCCATAGGCCAAACACAAAGATCTTTCACTTAAACTTCAGACCTCACAATTAACACTTAAAATTAACACAAAATGGATCACAAACTTAAATGTGAAAGTTATAACTATGTAAGATGTATATTATAACTACTTAAATGTAAAACAAAAAGATAACTACTTGGAGAAAATCCTTGGGACTTAGGGCTAGGTAAAGATTTTTCAAACTTGATACCAAAGTCACAGTCCATAAGAGGATAAAAGGATAACCTGACCTTACCAAAATAAAAAAAAAAAAAAAGTTTGCTCTGCTGAAGACCCTGAGACAAGGAAGAGAGAAACTACACACCATGCCTATAAAAGAATACTAAGGAGATGTTTTGGTAATGGAACAGCTCCATAACATCATTGGGTTGGTAGATACACAAATCTACATAATCTACATATGAGAGCAACATTCAGAGAACAACACACCCCCCCACACACACAAGTGCATATAAAACTGTTGAAATCTGGGGCCACCTGGGTGGCTCAGTCATTAAGTGTCTGCCTTTGGCTCAGGTCATGATCCCAGGGTCCTGGGATCAAGTCCCACATTGGGCTCCCTGCTTGGTGGGAAGCCTGCTTCTCCCTCTCCTACTCCCCCTGTTTGTGTTCTGTCTCTCACTGGCTCTCTGTCAAATAAATAAATAAAAGTATTTTTTTAAAGGTTGAAATCTAAGTTCTGTGATGAGAACCAATGTCAAACTCCGCTTGGACACAGTACTATAGTTAAGCAAGATATTACCTTAGAGGAAACAGCTTGAAGGTTACATGACACGGGACCTCCTGTTACAACTTTCTGTGAATCTCTTCTTATTTAAAAAAATGTTTTATAAATAAATAAATAAATATGTAAATTTAAAATAAATCCATGCTTACCCGCCGGTTTGTGAAGACAGAGTAACATTCTTTCACTAGTACTGTTTTGATCATGTCCGGATCCGTGATAGCCAACACAGGCTGTCGCCCATCATAAAACCTGTGTGGGGAAAACAGACCTGATTACACTTAACATGACAGTTTCTACAGCTGCAGCCATGCCTGGAAGTAGACTTTTATCCTGATCATACCTAATCCATTCTCTGAGATCATGGTTAGAAATACCATTACATCAAATATTTTAGAAGTATTTCAAACATTGCAAACAATTTACATATATTATGAAAAAGGAAGTTAGGTTGGCATAGTACTAGAAGTCCTAGCAACAGCAAACAGACAACAACAACATAAATAAATAAATAAATAAATAAATAAATAGTATTTGAATTGTCAAGGAAGAAGTCAAACTCTCTCTCTTTGCAGATGACATGATATTTTATATGGAAAACTCAAAAGACTCCATTCCCAAACTACTAGAACTCATACAGCAATTCAGTAATATGGCAGGATACAAAATCAGTGTGCAGAAACCAGTTGCTTTCTTATACACTAACAATGAAAATAAAGAAAGGGAAACTAGAGAATTGATTCCATTTACTACAGCACCAAGAACCATAAGATACCCAGGAATAAATTTAACCAAAGAGGTAAAGGATCTGTACTTGAGGAGCTACAGAACATTCATGAAAGAAATTAAAGAAGACACAAAAAGATGGAAAAGCATTCCATGCTTGTGGATCCAAAGAATAAACATTGTTAAAATGTCTATACTGCCTAGAGCAATCTATACTTTCAATGCCATCCTGATCAAAATTCCAGTGTAACAGTATTCATTCTTTTTGCACAACACCCAGTGCTCCATGCAAAACGTGCCCTCCCCATTACCCACCACCTGTTCCCCCAACCTCCCACCCCTGACCCTTCAAAACCCTCAGGTTGTTTTTCAGAGTACATAGTCTCTTATGGTTCGCCTCCCCTCCCCAATGTCCATAGCCCGCTCCCCCTCTCCCAATCCCACCTCCCCCCAGCAACCCCCACTTTGTTTTGTGAGATTAAGAGTCATTTATGGTTTGTCTCCCTCCCAATCCCATCTTGTTTCATTTACTCTTCTCCTATCCCCCTACCCCCCCATGTTGCTTCTCCATGTCCTCATATCAGGGAGATCATATGATAGTTGTCTTTCTCCGATTGACTTATTTCACTAAGCATGATACGCTCTAGTTCCATCCACGTCGTCGCAAATGGCATGATTTCATTTCTTTTGATGGCTGCATAGTATTCCATTGTGTATATATACCACCTCTTCTTTATCCATTCATCTGTTGATGGACATCTAGGTTCTTTCCATAGTCTGGCTATTGTAGACATTGCTGCTATAAACATTCGGGTACACGTGCCCCTTCGGATCACTATGTTTGTATCTTTAGGGTAAATACCCAGTAGTGCAATTGCTGGGTCATAGGGTAGTTCTATTTTCAACATTTTGAGGAACCTCCATGCTGTTTTCCAGAGTGGTTGCACCAGCTTGCATTCCCACCAACAGTGGAGGAGGGTTCCCCTTTCTCCACATCCTCTCCAGCATCTGTCATTTCCTGACTTGTTCATTTTAGCCATTCTGACTGGTGTGAGGTGATATCTCATTGTGGTTTTGATTTGTATTTCCCTGATGCCGAGTGACGTGGAGCACTTTTTCATGTGTCTGTTGGCCATCTGGATGTCTTCTTTGCAGAAATGTCTGTTCATGTCCTCTGCCCATTTCTTGATTGGATTGTTTGTTCTTTGGGTGTTGAGTTTGCTAAGTTCCTTATAGATTTTGGATACTAGCCCTTTATCTGATATGTCGTTTGCAAATATCTTCTCCCATTCTGTCAGTTGTCTTTTGGTTTTGTTAACTGTTTCCTTTGCTGTGCAAAAGCTTTTGATCTTGATGAAATCCCAATAGTTCATTTTTGCCCTTGCTTCCCTTGCCTTTGCCGTTGTTCCTAGGAAGATGTTGCTACGGCATTTTTCAAAAAGCTGGGACAAACAATCCTAAAATTTGTATGGAACCAGAAGAGACTGAATTGCTAAGGAAATGTTGAAAAAGAAAAACAAAACTGGGGGCATCACGTTACCTGATTTCAAGGTTTACTACAAAGCTGTGATCACCAAGACAGTGTGGTACTGGCACAAAAACAGACACATAGATCAGTGGAACAGAGCAGAGAGCCCAGATATGGACCCACAACTCTATGGTCAAATAATCTTTGACAAAGCAGGAAAAAATATCTAGTGGAAAAAAGACAGTCTCTTAATGGTCCTGAGAAAATTGGACAGCTATGTATGGAAGAATGAAACTTGACCATTCTCTTACACCATACATAAAGATAAACTCAAAATGGAGAAAAGACCTCAACATGAGGCAGGAATCTATCAGAATCCTAGAGGAGAACACAGGCAGTAACCTCTTCAACATCAGCCACAGCAACTTCTTTCAAGACATATGTCCAAAGGTAAAGGAAACAAAAGCAAAAATGAACTTTTGGGACTTCATCAAGATCAAAAGCTTCTGCACAGCAAAGGAAACAGTCAACAAAACAAAGAGGCAACCCACAGAATGAGAGAAGATATTCGCAAATGACACTACAGACAAAGGGCTGTTATCCAAAATCTATAAAGAACTCCTCAAACTCAACACACACAAAACAGATAATCACGTCAAAAAATGGGCAGAAGACATGAACAGACACTTATCCAACGAAGACACAAATGGCCAAGAGACACGTGAAAAAATGTTCATCATCATTAGCCATCAGGGAGATTCCAATCAAAACCACACTGAAATACCACCTTATACCAGTTAGAATGGCCAAAATCAACAAGACAGTAAATAACAAGTGTTGGTGAGGGTGTGGAGAAAGGGGAACCCTCTTACACTGTTGGTGGGAATGCAAGTTGGTGCAGCCACTTTGGAAAACAGTGTGGAGATTCCTTAAGAAATTAAAAATAGAGCTACCTTATGACCCTACAATTGCACTGCTGGGTATTTACCCCAAAGATACAGATGTAGTGAAAAGAAGGGCCATATGTACCCCAATGTTCATAGCAGCAATGGCCACTATGGCCAAACTGGAAAGAGCCAAGACATCCTTCAACAGACTAATGGATAAAGAAGATATGGTCCATATATACAATGGAGTATTATGCCTCCATCAGAAAAGTTGAATATCCAACTTTTGTATCAACATGGATGGAACTGGAGGAGATTATGCTGAGTGAAATAAGTCGAGCAGAGAGAGTCAATTATCATACGGTTTCACTTACTTGTGGAGCATAAGGAATAACACGAAGGACATTGGGAGATGGAGAGGAGAAGTAAGTTGGGGGAAACCGGAGGGGGAGACAATCAGGAGAGACTGTGGACTCTGAGAAACAAACAGGGTTTTGGAGGGGAGGGAGGTGGGGGGTTGGGTGAGCCTGGTGGTGGGTATTCAGGAGGGCACATATTGCATGGAGCAGTGGGTATGGTGCATAAACAATGAATCTTGAAACACTGAAAAAAATCATAAAATAAAATTACCAAAAAAAAGGAAGTTGGGTTGGTAAATAACTGAAGGCAAGTAACTTATCTAAGAACAAAACAATAATGGAGAGTCTGCCCACCCAGTCACTACAAATTATAATTTTGAAGATACATCAAACACATGAAATGCATAGGAGAGAATATTAGATGAAAATTATAGACACAGGGATCAGAAATATGCAAATAAAAAGACTTGGAATGCTTAAAAAGTGACGGCAAAATTATCAATTATTTCTTTGCCCTATTTACTAAAAGAAATTTCCTAGTTACACTCTAAAAGAAATATTATTTTAAATATTATAGAGGTCCTTGATAGCATTAGATCAGAAAACCTTGAAACAAAAAAAAAGAGAGAATAAAGACATAGAGAGGAACATGTATCATTCACTGAGACATATTTTCTATTATACATATTTATTCTTATACGTGGGTCCCAAGTTGGGTTTCTCGGGCTTCGTGTAGGTGACATTCCTAAGCAGCAGAGCATGCCCACTTCCGCACATACCTCACACAAAGCTGACTCTTCATGTGTGATCTATCCTTATCCGCCTGACCTCATGACTGTCAGTATGGCCTGTTAATGAGAATCTGCCACCGGCATGGGCTTTACTTTAAGCTTAATTACACCACCATTTGGCACCTTGTTTTCCATAATAAATCATTTGCATTTACTAGAACAAAAATGAAAGATTTCCCCAAAGTCCTCTATTTTTTTGACATCCCAGAGAAATATCAAATGATTCTGCGATCACATCTAAAAATGGATGACACGAAACACTACCCATCTCCAGAAAGTATTCTAAAATGCAGAAGCTTTCAGTGGGAGTCATGTCCACTTAGCGTTGAAGCAGTGATAGAAGTTACTGAGGTGGCACTCAGGTCTGCTCTCCCAACAGCCTGATCATATTTCTTGGATGATTCCCCTTGTCCCGTCCTATTTGTTCAAAAGAGCCAGGGTGGACAAAGGACAGTGCTTTTTTGTTACCGTATATATTCATGATCTCACATGGCCTTAATATTGCTTCCACTTCTAGTTCAATTGAGATTCCTGGGACCCACCCCACATCCTCCAGATTCAGTGTTCCTGGGGGATGGGGCTAAAGAATCTGCATTTTTAACAAGATCTCCCAGGTGGTTCTTATCCACAGCCAACCATGAGAACCAGGTACTAACAGCAGAACTGAAGCCCACAATATAAGACTGGCTCCATCCAGAGCTGACCAGGACTGAATGTGGGAAGGGGCAGGGGAGCTGAACCACTGGTGATCCAGAGATCTGGGTTCTTTCTATGCCACCATATTGCTTATGGGCCAAAGCAAGTCAGCAGAGTCCTATGGCTTCTGAGGACATGACCAGAGAAGATAAGGAGGTACAGAGGGGTACAACACTGGCTGTGAGCAGCCCCAGCACCACGTATACCTCTCCAGACCCAATTCATACTTAGACCCGCACACCTGGTGACACATGGGATCCCAGGAATCAGAGGTTCCAGAAGCTTTACTACAGCAGGCTTCATGCCAAAGGGCACTTGACTGAGACTGTTCACACCACGGGGGCTTCATCATAATGAGCCTATCCAGTGGAAGTTCCAGAATACTCACCCCCATGTTCTTCCATACTTTCTAAAACATTCCATGTCAAAAACAGAAACACCCTGCAAGAAGAAATGAAACATATTACTAAACTAAATGTACTGGGTCCTACCTCTAATAGGGACAAAAATGACCCAGACCGCATGAAATGCAGCTTACTAGCCCTCACTGGCAGTGAGAGGGAAGCTCTTATTCACAGGTGTCTTACTGGAAAGGAGAGAAAACAAGAAGATATTGAAATGGAGAAATTCAAGTCCCTCTTGAATCCCCTCCAAGTGTTGCAGACACTGAACAACTCACCCTGTCGGTCAAGGTTACAGAACCTCTGTATTTCTGGCATGTTTGGCTTATGCACATGTTGTCTCTAAATCTCAGAACCCTCTGAATTATTACCTCAGGGCCACATGGGAAAACAAGAGCTGAAGGAACGTCAGTGTGGCCTGCACACTCTGAACCCCCAGTCAGCATCCTGTTCATTGATCTCAAGAGCACAACTGAAATTCCAATGGATTTAGGAAATTAAGACACCAGTGACCTCTTTTCGTCTAGCAAATTTACATAACTCTAAACATGTTTGTTGAGTGAGAAAGTGAGAGATGAGTGAATGAATGATAAGGCAGCCTCACCTTTCCCTCATCCAGCTCCACACAGAAAGGGGGGACCAGGCCACCACTCCACAAGGGGGAGAACAAATTAGAACCTTGATAGGAGTTTTCGGTTTTGTCACTTAAGAAAAAACAACAAAACTTCCTCTCCCTAAGTTTGATGTTCTAATCATGCAAAACAGGGTCCCAGAAATGTGGATCTTGGGGTGCTGGTACTAAGGAGTTGATCTGAGAAAAGTGGAAAGGAATTACTGCTTTTTTGGAGAGAAAAATTCTGGGAAGTTATTAGATAATAATTGGGCACCGAGGGTCTCAGTGGGGAGAAGTGGGATCTGAGAAACAAGCCTCAGGTCTGGGGGAAAGGAACTCCACAGCAGAGAGCAGCCTGCACATGAGACTGCCAGCTCGCCCTAAGATGTGAGCTCCTAACCTTCTGCTCACTGAGCAAACTCTGAGACTCCTAACAGCAGAGAATAGAGCCCTGGGGTAGACCTGGCCATGTGCTGGGTGCAGCCTAAGACACCACTTCTGGGAAGTCTGAAACCTAAGCACTTCCCCTGAGGAGGAGCATTTTTACAATGAAACTAAGCTGGGATTGGCAACCATAAGAAGCAGACGAGGGAGCTCAAACAACACTCACCTTACGGTAGGCCAGAGCAGTGCCCACGAAAGGCAGAGGTTTGGGCCCAGGAATTCCCAGCTTCTTAAAAAGTCCATGTGTGGAGGTCCCATATCTATAAAGGGAAAGAGAAAGCCAGGTCACAGGGATGATGTAGTAAGTGCTGGGGCTGGTCAGTCACTGACACAAAATGAACAGGTAAGAGGAGAGGTAACATACAGGCAAGAAATAGTAACAGTAATTCCAATGGCAATAATTATATTCACTCATCATCTGCTTTTCCACCTCCACTAGGCCTCACAAAAAGTAAGGATGATTAGCTAAGAGCAGCTGAAATCTTCACAGTTCCAACCCTAAAGTGAAGACTAGATAAGTGTTTCCACACTTGAGAACTCCTGAAAGGTTCATGCTGATTTCTTCCAGGAAATTCACTCATGCTTATTCAGTAAGTGACTCTTCCATGATCTGGGAGATTCTCATTCTAGGTGGAAAGAGAAAAGACTGTTTCTCTCTTCTGATGAGGAGATTTTATTTAATTGCATCCACTTAAGAGCTGAGGGTTACTGAGAGCTTAGAATGATAATGTTCATACAGTTTGCTTGGAGACTTCTGTGTTTTTCTTTCCTTATGAACCCTGTTTTTTGTGGGAAATGGTCCTTCTTATATCTATCTTCATAAGGAGGGTTTGAGCAAGACAGTATTCTCATTGATATACAATGAAAACTGTGTCCAAGGCTCCACTGGCCTCACTGAAAAGTGAGATGCTTTCAGCATGGTCCTATTCTGTTGTCAGGCACTCCGGTTCTCTTGAGCTGCAGAGAAGGGCGACTGACCCATGTGTGCCCTAAATGATACCATATAAAAGAATGAGTAAGGAAACAATCCTTTTCCATACCATTCTTCCCCTCATGTCATCTGACCCTCCAACCTGAGATACTCACCTGCTCAGCACACTACCAAATACACTCTTCTTTTTTTTCAAGATGTTCACTCACAATGCACTTAGTTTACCAACGCTGTGCATCAGCTGTCTCAGAAACCCATTATGGATGGTGTTCCCTAAGGCAGGCCTGCCTGTAATCATCTTTCATTTGCCATGCGTGGAAACCCACAACTGCATCCTTGCAAACCTTCCACTTAGGCGTTGCTGACAGATGGCAGAGTAGAGTAAAAAGGATGAGGAAAGAGGCTCCAGTAACCGTTTTAATCATAACTTGCTAAGCCTACAAGGCTAACCCCATAGTGGCAAATGAGGACAGTATGGTGGGAAAGGATGCTAGGTAGACATTGTTACATGCCCTACAAGTCTTTCAGCTAACAGATAGGGGGCCTTCCAAAGTCTAGATACCTGCAATCGACAGCAGAATACATGTTATGCAACATAAAATGAGTAATGACAAAATGTTCTATAGGATGGAATGAAGACCTTGTCTCCTCATCTCTGGAGTGTAGCCTTTAAGATAGTACAGTTTCCAAACAGTCTGTACAAATCCAGCAAATCTTATGTTATAAAATAGCCAAATAAATCCACAAATTTCATGAATGGACATGTATTAAGGGACCAGCAGAGGGCCTTACCCAGACCCAGCTGAGTGTCTGGATCTTTATTCCAGAACAGTAGGACACATGAGTATCAACTGCCAGAACGGGGGGCGGCCTTGGCTAGTCCCACCTCCGTTCCTTCCTTGCCATTCCCACCACATCAATTCCTGTTTCTAAATATTTGACGGGCTCCATGAACTCCCAAGTGACGCCAAGCAAGTGAGTGAATGTGTCAGCAACACCGGACCCAGGGAAATATCTGGTTTAGAGTCTAAACTCACATGGCTCCATAAAAAGGCAGAGGGTGGGCTGGGTGAATTTTTCTGATTCTTTCCAGTTTCCCTCTTCTTGACAGCATCATGCTGCTGCTCGTAAAAAGGAAGGGGCTAACAATAGCGCCACTCATTTTTATTGCCATTACATTGCATGGCACGCAGAGGCACTGTCTCAGCTCCTGACGCGTGGCTACACCCATGTCCTCTAATTCTACTGCATTGATCGCAGGATAGTGACCATATCCAGGGACAGCCCCACTGCCAGACAGACTTCACACAATGTGGCTTATATGGCGGTCCTGTCCCCTGACTTGCAGTCCCGTGACAACCTTCTGTAGGATCAGGGTCAAGGAGTATCTCTCAGAGGTCTGCTCTGAGGGAGGAATATTCCCCCACTCCACCCCAGAGTCCTGCCTGGATGCCTCTCACATCAATACCAGCTCACAGTATCACTACTCACCTGTGCTGAGAGGTTAAAATAACCTGCTGGAAAGTAAACCGTCAATAAAACAAAGAGGCAACACATGGAATGGGAGAAGATATTTGCAAATGACACTACAGTCAAAGGGCTGGTATCCAAAATCTATAAAGAAGTTCTCAAACTCAACACCCAAAAAACAAATAATCAAAAAATGGGCAGAAGACATGAACAGACACTTCTCCAAAGAAGACATACAAATGGCTATCAGACACATGAAAAAATATTCAGCATCATTAGCCATTAGGGAAATACAAATCAAAACCGCATTGAGATACCACCTTACACCAGTTAGAACAGCAAGAATTAACAAGGCAGGAAACTACAAATATTGGAGAGGATGTGGAGAAAGGGGAATCCTCTTAACCCTGTTGGTGGGAATGTAAGTTGGTGCAGCCATTTTGGAAAACAGTGTGGAGTTTCCTCAAAAAGTTAAAAATAGAGCTACCCTTTGACCCAGCAATTGCACTACTGGGTATTTACCCCAAAGATACAGATGTGGTGAAAAGAAGGGGCACATAGACCCCAATGTTCATAGCAACAATGTCCACAATAGTCAAACTGTAGAAGGAGCTGAGATGCCCTTTAACAGATAAATGGATAAAGAAGATGTGGTCCATATATACAACGGAATATTAGTCAGCCATCAGAAAGGATGAACACCCACCATTTGCTATGACATGGATGGAACAGGAGGAGATTATGCTAAGTGAAGTAAATCAAGCACAGAAAGACAATTATCACATGGTTTCACTTATTTTGAACATAAGGAATAGCATGGAGGACATTAGGAGAAGGAAGGGGAAAATGAAGCCGGAGAAATCGGAGGGGGAGATGAACCATGAGAGACTACAGACTCTGGGAAACAATCTGAGGGTTTCTGAAGGAAGAGGAGTGGGGGGATGGGTTAGCCCAGTGATGGGTATTAAGGAGGGCACATATTGCATGTAGCACTGGGTATTATATGCAAACAATGAATCATGGAACACTACATCAAAAACTAATGATGTACAGTATGGTGACTAACATAATATAATAAAAAGAAGAATTTGGATATGCTCTCTTAGGAAGTGACTTGTCCATTTTTCTGTTGGGCTGTCCATTTTTTTTCTTATTGATTTGTAGAAGTTGTTTCTACATTGTGAGTAGGAGTTCTGTATTGGATGTATGTATTACAAATACCTTCACCCACTCTGTAGCTCATCTTCCCACTCTCCTTATTGGAGTCTTTTCTTTAAGATTTTATTTATTTGACAGACAGAGATCACAATTAGGCAGAGAGGCAGGCAGAGAAAGAGGGGGAAGCAGGCTCCTGCTGAGCAGAGAGCCCCATGCGAGGCTCCATCCCAGGACCCTGGGATCATGACCTGAGCTGAAGGCAGAGGCTTTAACCCACTGAACCACCCAGGTGCCCCTCCCTATGGAATCTTTAAATGAACAGAAGTTCTTACCAATCTTGTCCCTTTATAACTAGTTGCTTTCTGTGTTCTTTTTGTTTTGTTTTGTTTTGTTTTTTGCTAATCTTCCAAATTCTTTTTTTTTATTTCTTTTCAGCGTAACAGTATTCATTGTTTTTGCACCACACCCAGTGCTCCATGCAATGCGTGCCCTCCCTAATACCCACCACCTTGTTCCCCCAACCTCCCAACCCCTGCCCCTTCAAGACCCTCAGGTTGTTTTTCAGAGTCCATAGTCTCTCATGGTTCACCTCCCCTTCCAATTTCCCTCCACTCCCTCTCCTCTCCATCTCCCCATGTCCTCCATGTTATTTGTTATGCTCCACAAATAAGTGAGACCATATGATACTTGACTCTCTCTGCTTGACTTATTTCGCTCAGCATAATCTCTTCCAGTCCCGTCCATGTTGCTACAAAAGTTGGGTATTCATCCTTTCTGATGGAGGCATAATACTCCATCGTGTATATGGACCACATCTTCCTTATCCATTCGTCCGTTGAAGGGCATCTTGGTTCACTTTCTGTGTTCTATAGATAAACTTCAGGTTGTCCCTAGGTAATAAAGATATTTTACTTTGCCTTCTCCCCAAAAATTAAAAAATTAAAAATGAAAAATACATGTGCACCTGCTGTGCATATTTATTTAAAAACATACACAACATATATCATAGAAGCATGCATGTGGACAGTAAATTCACATTGCCAACGTTACTCTAGAAGGCTGAAGTTATTACGCACCTTTATAGTCACAAAAGCTAAACCAACAACCCTCTTCAGAAAGAATATGCTAGAAATAGGATGCCTGGGTGGCTCAGTCAGTTAAGAGGCTGCCCTTGGCTCAGGTCATGATCCCAGGGTCCTGGGATCAAGTCCTACATTGGACTCCATGTTCATCAGGGAGACTGCTTCTGCCTCTGCGTGCCACTCCCCTTGCTTGTGCTCTCTCCCTCTCTCTCTGACAAATAAATAAAATCTTAAAAAATAAATATATATTAACTTTAAAAATTTTTTTAAAAATATGCTAGAAATAGTTTGCCTCAGCAAAAAACCTATTATTAAGCAGAATTAAATTAAACCACATCAGTTACTCCTAAATGTCATTACACAGAAACTGTGTTACCACAATCCCCAGCATTCCTAACCTTTCTCTCAGAAAATGAAAATGAGGTATCCATGTTCTATATTCACATCCTCACGATTTCCTACTCTTTAAAAAAGTGAAATTGAGGCACAGATCACATGTGACCTGGAGGAGCTGTCCCTACCCATACTGTGAAACTATCCTTTCCCAACCTGCTCCATGATGCCGGGAATCGCACCACTAAAAGGAATTGCTCTGCTAGATGTTTTGATTCCTCTTCCAAATGGCTAACAGACACATGAAAAAATGTTCATCATCAATAGCCATCAGGGAAATTCAAATCAAAACCACATTGAGATACTACCTTACACCAGTTAGAATGGCCCAAATCGGGTACCTGGGTGGCTCAGTGGGTTAAGCCTCTGCCTTTGGCTCAGGTCATGATCTCAGGGTCCTGGGATTGAGGCCCACATTGGGCTCTCTGCTTGGCAGGGAGCCTGCTTCCCCCCCTTTCTCTCCGCCTGCCTCTCTGCCTACTGTCTGTCAAATAAATAAATAAAATCTTAAAAAAAAAAAAAGAATGGCCAAAATCAACAAGACAGTAAACAACAAGTTGGAGAGGATGTGGAGAAAGGGGAACCCTCTTACACTGTTGGTGGGAATGCAAGTTGGTGCAGCCACTTTGGAGAACAGTGTGGAGATCCTTAAGAAATTAAAACTAGAGCTACCTTATGACCCTGCAATTGCACTGCTGGGTATTTACCACAAAGATACAGATGTAGTGAAAAGAAGGGCCATCTGTACCCCAATGTTCATAGCAGCAATGGCCACAGTTGCCAAACTGGAAAGAGCCAAGATGCCCTTCAACGGACAAATGGATAAGGAAGATGTGGTACATATACACAACGGAGTATTACGCTTCCATCAGAAAGGATGAATACCCAACTTTTGTATCAACATAGACAGGACTAGAGGAGATTATGTTCAGTGAAATAAATCAAGGAGAGAAAGTCAGTTATCATATGGTTTCACTTACTTGTGGAGCATAAGGAATAACTTGGAGGATATTAGGAGAAGGAAAGGAAAAGTGAATTGGGGAAATCAGAGGGGGAGATAAAGCATGAAAGACTGGGGACTCTGAGAAATAAACTGAGGGTTTTGGAGGGGAGGGGGATGGGGGGATTGGTGAGCTTGGTGGTGGGTATTAAGGAGGGCATGTATTGCATGGAGCACTGGGTGTGGTGCATAAACAATGAATCTTGGAACACTGAAAAAATAAAACAATTTTTTTAAAAAAATCCAAATCGGGGAGTAGCCTGGGTGGCTCAGTCAGTTAAGCATCTGCCTTCAGCTCAGGTCATGATCCCAGGGTCCAGGGATCAAGCTTCACATCAGGCTCCCTGCTCAGTGGGGAGTCTGCTTTTCCCTCTCCTGCCACTCCCCCATGAATGCGCTCTCTCTCTCTCTCTCTCTCTGAGAATAAATAAATAAAATCCTTTAAAATTAAAAATAAAATAAAATTCAAATTGGCTTTCAGGATCTGTCTTTGTGACTGCTGGCAGATTTCATATGGGGTGGGGGGCAGAATCTTTATATTGATGCTAACCCTCCAAGACACTGGAAAGAAAAGGTGAAATGAATAAAAGTCCCGCATCCGGCTCTCTGCTCAACAGGGAGCCTGCTTCCTCCTCTCTCTCTGCCTGCCTTTCTGCCTACTTGTGATCTCTGTCTGTCAAATAAATAAATCATTTTTTTAAAAAAAAAAAAAAAAAAGAAAAAAGAAATTGGCCAAGTCCATAAAAACAGACACATAGACCAGTGGAACAGAGTAGAGAGCCCAGATATGGACCCTCAACTCTATGGTCAAATAATCTTCGACAAAGCAGGAAAAAATATACAGTGGAAAAAGACAGTCTCTTCAATAAATGGTGCTGGGAAAACTGGACAGCGATATGTAGAAGAATGAAACTCGACCATTCTCTTACACCATACACAAAGATAAACTCGAAATGGATAAAAGACCTCAAGGTGAGACTGGAATCCATAAGAATCCTAGAGGAGAACATAGGCAGTAACCTCTTCGATATCAGCTACAGCAACTACTTTCAAGATATGTCTCCAAACGGGACTGGAAGAAATTATGCTGAGCGAAATAAGTCAAGCAGAGAGAGTCAAGTATCATATGGTCTCACTTATTTATGGAGCATAGCAAATAACATGGAGGACATGGGGAGATGGAGAGGAGAGGGAGTTGAGGGAAACTGGAAGGGGAGATGAACCATGAGAGACTATGGACTCTGAAAAACAACCAGAGGGTTTTGAAGGGGCAGGGGGTTGGGAGGTTGAGGAACAAGGTGGTGGGTAATAGGGAGGGCACGTACTGCATGGAGCACTGGGTGTGATGCCAAAACAATGAACACTGTTATGCTGTAAATAAACAAATAATAATAAAAAAAGATATGTCTCCAAAGGCAAAGGAAACAAAAGGGAAAATGAACTTTTGGGACTTCATCAAGATCAAAAGCTTCTGCACAGCAAAGGAAACAGTCAACAAAACAAAGAGGCAACCCACAGAATGGGAGAAGATATTTGCAAATGACAGTACAGACAAAAGGTTGATATCCAGGATCTATAAAGAACTTCTCAAACTCAACACACACAAAACAGATAATCATATCAAAAAATGGGAAGAAGATATGAACAGACACTTCTCCAATGAAGACATACAAATGGCTATCAGACACATGAAAAAATGCTCATCATCACTAGCCATCAGGGAGATTCAAATTAAAACCACATTGAGATATCACCTTACACCAGTTAGAATTGCATGGAGCACTGGGTGTGGTGCAAAAACAATAAATACTGTTACGCTGAAAATAAATTAAAAAAAAAAAAAAAGAATGGCCAAAATTAGCAAGAGGGAAACAACATGTGTTGGAGAGGATGTGGAGAAAGAGGAACCCTCTTACACTGTTGGTGGGAATGCAAGTTGGTGCAGCCACTTTGGAGAACAGTGTGGAGATTCCTCAAGAAATTAAAAATAGAGCTTACCGATGACCCTGCAATCGCACTGCTGGGTATTTACCCCAAAGATACAGATGTAGTGAAAAGAAGAGCCATCTGTACCCCAATGTTTATAGCGGCAATGGCCATGGTCGCCAAACTGTGGAAAGAACCAAGATGCCCTTCAACGGACAAATGGATAAGGAAGATGTGGTCCATATACACGATGGAGTATTATGCCTCCATCAGAAAGGATGAATACCCAACTTTTGTAGCAACATGGACGGGACTGGAAGAGATTATGCTGAGTGAAATAAGTCAGGCAGAGAGAGTCAAGTATCATATGGTTTCACTTATTTGTGGAGCATAACAAATAACATGGAGGACATGGGGAGATGGAGAGGAGAAGGGAGTTGAGGGAAATTGGAAGGGGAGGTGAACCATGAGAGACTATGGACTCGAAAAACAACCTGAGGGTTTTGAAGGGGCAGGGTGTGGGAGGTTGGGGAACCAGGGGTTGGGTAATAGGGAGGGCACGTATTGCATGGAGCACTGGGTGTGGTGCAAAAACAATGAATACTGTTACGCTGAAAAGAAATTTTAAAAAAAAACAAGCAAAGGAATGAGCAAAAAAAAAAAAAAAAAGATTATATACTTAATAAATGAGTGAGTTGGGAATTAAAAAAAAAAGAAATCGGCCAAGTCTCCTCAGCTCTAAAGATGCTCATTTAGAGTTCAAGAGCTCTACATATTACAGGGCCAGGGGATAGTTAGGAGAGGGGCAGAAAAAGGAGGAAAGAGCCTAGTCAGAAGAGAAAGTGAGGCATCTCCAGCTCCCTGGAAGTCTCGGTGCACTAGGTGCCTTGTGTACATGATGTCTGGTGGTGGACAGAGGGGAGCAGGACCCCCTGAGTGACAAAGGTCTAATCCTTCTACATGTTTCCTGTAGTGGAAAGAAACCAAGAAGGTCAAGATAATGAGACAAAAATCCAACCCAGTCCCTCTGCCTCCAGCATTCCCACAGCTTGGGAAGAGGGTGAGGACCCCAGAGCACCAGACCTGGTGATTTTTCTACGTCTCCTGAATGTAGCTTGATTAGTCTACATCCCAGCTGGTAGTCAATCAGAAGCTCATCCCTAGGAGCAAACAATGTCACTCTACCTCCTGGCTACAGCAATTGGAGTTGGGGTGAGGGGGACACTCCTTCTTCAGATCTGGTGAGGTCAATAATAACCCCTTATGTGTTCCTAGCATGCTTGAGGTGCCCAACACTTAAGCAACTTCCCTTTTGTTAACTCTTTTGATCCTCAAAGCAGACAAAGAAAATAGAGTAGATGCTGATTAGCAACCCAAGTCCAGGGTTCCAGAGGCAATGAGCCTGGACAGTTACTCACAGATAGAGGAGGACCAGACTGATAGCCAGGAGAAGCCAGGTTTCCATGGAAAAGCTTGGGATCAGGTCCATGGCCACTTTTCCTCTGTGAATTCTCTCTGCTTCTGTTCAGCAGTGTGTGCTAGTCCTTGCTGGCCTGTGGGTGTGGAGCTTCCCTTCTCACCAGCGGTGATTCAGTGAGGCTGGGATGTATATACTGAAAAGGGGGCAGGGCTGGAGCAACAGCCACTAGCAGGGCCACCTGAGCTCCACCCACAGGTGCTTCCCTGCCATGAGTGCTGACAAAGCAACCTGGACACTCCAAGTTTGACCTTCTATGAGTTCATGCTCTGTGGGAAATCAATAAACAACTCTGTTACCGGTAATCCCAAAGGTTACAGAAACTCATTAATATCACTGTCCTTAAGTCTCTAGCCTGTCCTTGTCAGCATGGCTCCCTGCACCTCTAAATACTTGAAACTCTGCACACAAGAAAGTATAGATCTACACATCTTTACTGATGTAGTTTTCTCTGCCTAGAAATGCCCCTATACCCCCTACAAGGATCCTTACTCATCCTTCAAACCTAGCTCCAACAGAATCCCCTCTGTTAGAGTCTTTCCTCCTCAACATCCTTGAACAGATATAACCACTTCATCCTCTGGGAAATTTCTGTCTCCCAGCCCTCATTCTATTATCATCCTTTCTACCCTCCAGTCCCATAGTTGGTCTACACACCTCTTTGCCTTACAGATAGAGAGCTTCTCAAGGGTGCAGTCTGAGTACTTGTCAACAGTATGTCTCCAGTCCCCAGCCAAGCCCTATATGCTCAGAGGAGCATCCAGAAAGATTGGTGGAGTTAAGTTGTTAAAGGTGAAATTGCTGGGCTTCCTGTGTGTTCTTTCTGGGTGGATTGTTGGTGACCAGGCCACATACCTACTGGGAGAGATCTAAGAACATACCTGGAAATTACACCGCTCATTATCACCACTCTGATCCATGTTCTGTGTCTGCATGGCCTGAGAAACTGGATTATGGGCATACCTCGGGAATCTCTGCGACAATGGAGCCCTGCAAAGAGATAATTAAGAAAGAAGTGGCTTCAATCTTGAGTAGCAACAATGAACAGACATAGGAAGCTGGAAGATGATCCCCAGAGAGTCCCAGGAATTCTGAAGTATTTCTGCCCCCTTTTGGTGCCTTCACTGGGCACCATTCCAGAGGTCATGCTATTATCCCTGTTTACAGATACAGAGACTGAGACTCACTGACATTGGCATTGGGTTTCCACTGACATTGGCATTGGGTTTCCAACAGCCAGTGATAACAAGAACAAATTGTAAATAAGTAAACATGAAGAGAGACTGAGAAGTCTGTGCTCTGAAATATTGGTATTCAGTGCTTGCCCTTCCCTGATAAGGGTCACTACAGGAAATAGGGAAACCTAGGCTGCAACAGCAAACTGGTTAAAATTCTGTCCCTAACTCCATGGCGACCCACACAGCAACTTCTTTGGGGGTCTTCTAGAACAAAGGAATCTGTTCTGCCTCATCTCAGCAGGGAAAACACATGCTAGTCAAGATGGCAGTAAGTGTATTCTTGGGTGGGATCTCCCCCATCCCTGTGTTCCCCAGCAGAGACCTACAGAGAGTATACAAAAACAAGGAAAGATTCCAGTCATCTGATAATCTAGACAATTTACTTCTCTCACCTCAACACAAAGCCTCTCTTATTTTACTTTATTTTACCCACAGAGACTTGGTTTCAACCTTCTCCAAATCCCAGGCTTGGCTGGAATGACTCGTAACTGAGCCTAATTTGAGCATCCACCTGCCCTGTTCACCTCAGTGCCTGCCCCAGCTGCGTGGAATCCATCCCAACAGCGACAGGCTAGTCATTGCTGGGGACTGAAATGCAGCCAGCACTGACCCAATGCAAATGGCCTTGCCTGCAAGGGTGAAATAATAGAGGCATGAGCTTTGCACCCCATCCTTCCCCAGGAGGAACACCTGACCCAGGGAGACTCACATCCTCAGAGTTGCACAGAGGGTGCGAAGGAAGACATGCGTGTTGGAAGAACAGCGCGTATACCCCGTGGCTCTCATCTACTCCTTCCTGCACTATGTTCATCATGTACTTTCCATACTCTGCTCCAACGCATGGGGTAGAAATATAACTAGGACCCAGACATCATTCAGTTGTAGCAGAGAAAACTAACAGACAATTTGAGTACAGCCAAGAAAAAAGTAACCATGCATTCTCTTCAACAGGGAACAGCTTATCAGCTTTCTCTGTTTCCTTAGATACAGGTCAAGTTGAATCTCAAATAACATTCAAGGAAGATTGAGTTCAAAACCTACTCAGGTGTAATCTGAAACTGGGTCCTGTATGCAAAAAGGCAGGAAGAGATCCGAGTAATAGAATACCACCCCAGATCAGCAGTTTAAATAAGCAAAGGGAATTTACGCACAAGTCTCGTCTTGGGCAGCTGAAGAAGTAGATCTCCACACCCAAATGCCACATCTTAATAGTTTAGAGAGGCCTTAACTTGTTTCAGTCATGTGCACTATCCAGAGCATCTCAACACCACATCACTATGTTGAAGCTGTGTCTTTGGGGCAATTTCTGGGATGGGAAAGGCGGCAAAACACTCATTCCAAGGACAGAGGAGAGGGCACGTCGCTTCCAATTGCCTGGACCAATTCACGGGTCAACGAGCCGCTGTTTCTAATTGTTGAACCCCTAGTGTGTTTTTGCTTGACCTAATGCAGCTATGATAGCGCACTCTGACCAAGTTGGATTTGACTCTGGAACTCAAGGTTAACGAGCAAAACAGAAATCTCGCTTATCACATTAACCGATTAAGTCCTATCATCAAAATACTTTCAGAAAAGCCATTTGACTGTATTCAATTCCCATTTATGACACAAAAGTCTTAAAGTACTAATAGGGAATTTTCTTAACCTGATGAAAGGATCTACCAAAAAACCTAAAGGAAATATCATTCCTCATAGTATAAAAGTACTTTCCTCTTATACCACTTCAATGTTTTACCTTATGAACATATAGCCTTTTCTAAAGTAGTAACTTCTTTTAAATAATAAAGTCTCTTCAATTAACTTTTTGCTGTATTTGAGAAGAACCTCACTACTTGTTTTTGTCAGGAACCAAGCTTGGGGCTCCTAGGATAAAAAGTTCAAGAATCACTGAAAAAAATGACATATTTTTCTACCTTGAAAAACTTCCTGGGGCACCTGGGTGGTTCAGTGGGTTAAGCCTCTGCCTTCTGCTCAGGTCATGATCTCAGGGTCCTGGAATCAAGCCCCGCATCAGGCTCTCTGATCAGCAGGGAGCCTGTTTCCCCCTCTGCCTGCCTCTCTGCTTACTTATGATCTCTCTCTCTGCCAAACAAGTAAATGAAACCTTTAAAAACAACAACAACAAAAACTTCCTGAACTGTTCAGCAAGGGACAGAGGGGAAAGGAGAAGGCCAGAGGGTTCATTTGGCCAAGATTATCTACGTTCACAAGCTGGAGTTCCTGACCTTTAGTTAGAACACAGCCTTCTTTGATAATCAGATGAAAGAAATGCAATCTCTCCCTAGAAAATACGCAAACACTCATCAAACATTTTTGCACACAGTTCCAAGGGATTCCTAAAGAGACATGGCACAATGGTAGCTACCAAGCCCACTGAGTTTTTCCAGACAACATGCCTTGCCAACTGCGGCCTACTCCTGAGCTCCAGCAGGAGGTTCTGATTGGTGACATGTTTATTTCCAGGACCTTGGGGACCTCTCTATCCATCTGAATCGGTCTTCACTGTGCCCAGTGCTAGGACACACCCTGGAGGCAAAGAGTGAACAAGATTATGATCAAGGGAGAGGCTCCTGGTGGCTGAGTCAGCGAAGCATCTGGCTCTCGATCTCAGCTCAGGTCTTGATCTCAGGGATGTGAGTTCAAGCCCCATGATGGGTTCCAAGTTGGACGTGGCCCCCACTTAAAGAAGAAAAGAAAAGACTATTACAAAAGGCACTTCCATAGAGGACCTAGGTGGGGTGCTCCACTGTACGCAGACACCCCCAAAGGTATTGGGAGCTTGGGGGAGGGCAGAGAAATGTGGGATGGGGAGCCACCCTGCAGGGGGTAGGGAGAGGGTATTTCCCATAGGAGGGTGGCACAGGTTGTACCGTGGACCGGAGTATTTGACCCGAAGAAGAGAAGGAGAGAGGGCATTTGGGGCTGTGAGAACGGCCAGTTTACCATCATTATCATTGGTGAGTATGCTTATCATTTCTTGGTTGCAAAATACAGTATCCAAGTCAAGCTGATTTTTATTGCTGCTAATAAGGAAGTAATCAGATCACAGCCCCGGGTAAGGATCCTCCGCTTCTAGGCTGAGGCTAAGGCCTACACTGGTCAGCAGGGAACTAGAGACAGGGCAGGGCCCCTGGAAAAAGCAACTACAGTGACCTGTCTTAACACCTGCCAGGGTAATTTCTGGATTTTAAAACATTTATTGAGGTAAAAGTCACATAACATAAAATTAACCATTTTTTAAATTTTTATTTTATTTAAATTCAATTAATTAACATATAGTGTATAATTAGTTTCAGAGGTAGAGGTCAGTGATCCATCAGTCTTATTACAACACCCAGCGCTCACTATATTACATGCCCTCCTTAATGCCTATCACCCGGTTACCCCATCCCCCCACCCATCTCCCCTTCAGCAACCTTCAGTTTGTTTTCTGTCACTCAGAGTCTCTTATGGTTTGTCTTCCCCTCTAATTTCATCTAGTTTTGTATTTCCCTCCCTTCCCCTGTGATCCTGTCTTGTTTCTTAGATTCCACATATGAGTGAAATCATACAGCTGACTTTCTCTGATTGACTTATTTTGCTGAGAATAATATCGTCTAGTTCCATCCATGTCGTTGCAAAAGACAAGATTTCGTTTTTGATGGCTGCGTAATATTCCATTGTGCATACATACCACATCTTTATTCATTCATTTGTCTATTGACATATGGGCTCTTTCCATAGTTTGGCTACTGTGGACATCGCTACTATAAAAAACAACGTTGACAGCAGCAAAACTAACCATTTTAAAGTGAATGATTCAGTGTCACTTTGTAGGCCAAGCCACCAAACCAGGACTTAGTACCTAATCTGCTTGCAATTTCAACCTTTCCCAGAAACGTTGTCTTAACCAGTCAGTCAGGAATCTTCCAGGCAGCACCAATGAGGTAATCTGTCACATGGGCCCTTCTCCAACCTCCAGAGGGAAGAGGAGGTAATCCACCTAATAAGATCCCTGCCCTTCCCCCTAGGGCGGATGACCTTGTTGAAATAATCTTTCCTTTTGCTAATAACGTCCTTTCTCCACCCTCCTGCCTATAAAAATCTTCCATTTTGTACAACTCCTCAAAGCATCTACTTGCTAGAGAGGATATAGCCTGAAGATTCATGAATTGCTTCATAAAGTCAATGAGATCTTCACATTTACTCATCTCGATTTCATTTTTTAAAGATTTTATTTATTTATTAGACAGACAGAGATCATAAGTAGGCAGAGAGGCATGCAGAGAGAGAAGGAAGCAGGCTCCCTGCTGAACAGAGAGCCAACGCGGGGCTTGATCCCAGGACCCTGGGATCATAACCTGAGCCAAAGGTAGAGGCTTTAACCCACTGAGCCACCCAGATGCCCCTCAATTGCATTTTTTAATAATACATTCACAATGTTGTACAACCACTACCTTTATTTGGTTCCAAAACATTTCCATTACTCCAAAATAAACTCCTGTGCCCATTAAGCAGGTTCTCCCCACCTCTCCTTTCCCCAATCCCTAGCAATCACCGATCTACATTCTGTCTTTAGGGATTTACCCAATCTAGATGTTTCATGTAAATGGAGTCCTGGAATATGTGATCTCTAGTATCTGGCCCCTATTAATTTAAATTTAAGGATCTAATTGGCTTTATTCAACAATTCATGAATCAGCAGCATCCCATCTAGTAAACAGAAGTGAGTTCCCAGGAACTATATAAAATGGAAGGATTTTACAGATAGAAGGAGGAGGGACAGGAATTTAAGAGTATATTATTTCAGGAGGGAAAAAAAGAATGTATTATGCCAGGCAAAATTGCCTTCCTTAAAAGGGTTTTATCTTGCAGATATTCTCACTGGTGTTGATCAAGAAATTCCAGATTGCCTGGGAGAGGCAGAAACTGCAATTGGGTTAGGTATTAAGTATTGGTGGGGCTTAACATAAGTGACTCCATCTGGGGCTTTTTTCTTTTGAACACTTCCTTCACTTAGGATAATGTTTTCAAGGTTGATTCCTGCTCTGGCACGTATCAGTATTTCTTTCCTCTCATGGTTGAATAGCATCCTATGATATGTACTGTCAACCTGAAAATAAAAAGCCACAATGAGAGGCAAACCAGTGTTTATTTGGGATCAAGTAACTGCAACCCAAGGGGTGGAGAGTCAGGTAGAAAACCAAACACGGTTCCACTTCAGTATGAAAGCAGGGGTTTAAGAGACAAGGGGAGGGGGCAATGACATGAGTTCAAGGATAGGAAAACAAAGTTTTCTATGGGGTTTTTACAAGCTAAGCTACTCTGACTACTGGTTTTTATTTTCAAAGTCTGAAACTACCAGTCTTATGATCCCCCTGACTTCTCAAGCAATAACTTAAAGCAACTGCCATTTTGCCTGGTCCAGAGGTTTTGGCCAGTTCAAACTAGGCTGGTAAGATAGTTTCTCCATAGTGCCTGCTCTAGCTCTATTTTTTTTAATTTTTTTTGTTTTATTTAAATTCTATTAATTAACATATATTATTAGTTTTAGAGGCATGGTTCAATGATTCGTCAGTTGCATACAAAAACCAGTGCTCATTACATCACATACCCTCCTTACTGCCCATCACCCCACTCCCCCTTCCCTCCCCTCCAGCAACCCTGTTTGTTACCTATAGTTAAGAGTCTCTTAGGGTTTCTCTCCCTCTCTGATTTCATCTTATTTTATTTTTCCTTCCCTTCCCTATGATCCTCTGTTTTGTTTCTTAAATTCCACATATGAGTGAAATCATAGAATTTGATTTCTCTGATTGACTTATTTCACTTAGCATAATACCTTCTAGTTCCACCCACGTCGTTGCAAATGGTAAGACTTCATTTTTTGATGACTGAGTAATATTCCACTCTGTGTATATCTATACCACATCTTCTTTATCCATTCATCTGTCAATGGATATCTGAGCTTTTTTCATAGTTTGGCTATTGTGGACATTGCTGCTACAAACACTGGTAGAAGGAGGTGGGACAGGAATTTAAGAGTGTATTTTTGGATAAATACCTAGTAATGCAAGATCTATAAAGAACTTATCAAATTCAACACCCAGAAAATGAATAATCCAGTCAAGAAATGGACAGAAGACAAACAGACATTTCTCCAAAGAAGACATACAAATGGTTTACAAACACATGAAAAATTGTTCCAGCTCTATTTCCAACTGACTCCAGTCATGACAATTTTTCATCATATATACCACAATTGTTTGTCCATTTGAGACAGGGAAAGTAAAGGGACATCAGGAAAATCTGTTTCTTGGCTCCTGTTCTTGCTTCTGTTCTCACTAGACTGACACCACGTCTTACATACGCCTTATTGAACAGATAATGTATATCCTTCTTGTAAAGGTCAAGGAGTTAATGATTTCTTTGAGGTTTTCTACCACAACAAACAACACCTAAAGAGTAACTGGGCGGGTCATCATGAATGTTTTCCAAGATCATCGACTTAACACAACACTCTGGTCCAGGGCATAAGTGACTTATGGAGGACAACTAAACATTCATCTTTGTTCCTGGATTACTGAGAAGACACTGTGCACCAGACTGTCATCCTCAGTAAAAAACCCAGGCCCCAAGCAATGATGAGACTCACTCTTCTTTCCTTTCTGAGTCTCCCAGACACTCTGTCCATATCTACACTTTACCTATCTTGAATAAACTCTGCACTATTTTCCTGTTGGCTTGTGTTTTATTTCTCTCCTGTGCAAAGCCAAGGACCCTCTTGGCTTGTCTTTTGGGACCCCCCCCCAGCTCCGGGTCCTTAGACTCAACCAGCCTACATCACATCCATCCATTAATTTCCATTGTTTCCACATTTTGGCTATTGTGAATGGTGCTGTTATGGATATGCAGGTAGATGTATTTCTTTGAGAAACTTGTCAGTTTTCTTAGGTATTTAACTACAAATGGAGCTGGTGGGTCATATGGTAGTTCTATGATTAACATTTTGAGGAACTGCCAAACTGTTTTCCACGGTGGCTTCACCATTTTACATTGTCACCAAAAATGTATGGGGATTCCAATTTCTCACACACCCCCAATACTTGCTATTTTCCTTTTTATATTTTTATAGCTATCTGTGTGGTTATGAAGTAATAAGATTTCTGGGCTTCTTAATTCTGTGCAACCAAAATGGTTAAGAATCTGAAGGACCATATCCAACATCTATAAAGAAACTCAACACCTAAAAAAAAATAATGCTATTAAGAAATGGGCAGAAGGGATGACTGGGTAGCTCAGTCAGTTAATCATCTGCCTTCGGCTTGCATCATGATCCCAGAGCCCTGGGATCTGGTAGGGTGTCAGGCTCCTTGCTTGGTGCAGAACCTGGTTCTCCCTCTGCCTGCCACTCCCCCTGCTTGTGCTCACTCTCTCTCTCTCTTTCTCTCTCTCTCTCTCTTTCTGACAAATAAATGAATCTTTGAAAGAAAATCTTAAATAAAAAACGGACAGAGGACATGAACAGATACTTTTCCAAAGAAGACCTACCGATGGCCAATAGACATGTGAAAATTTGTTGAACATCACTCATCATCAGGGAAATACAAATCAAAACTATAATGAGGTTTCACCTCACACCTGTCAGAATGGCTATAATTAACAACACAAGAAACAACAAATGTTGGCCAGGATGTGGAGACAGGGGAACCTTCTTACACTGTTGGTGGGAATGCAAACTGGTGCAGCCACTCTGGAAAACAGTATGGAGTTTCCTCAAAAAGTTAAAAATAGAACTACCTTAGGATCTAGCAATTACACTACTAAGTATTTACCCAAAGAATACAAAAATACTAATCCAAAGGGATACATGCATCCCTATATTTAGAGCAGCATTATTTATAATAGCCAAGTTATGGAAAGCGCTCAAATGTCCATGGACTGATGAATGGATAAGGAAGGGGTGGTATATATACACAATGGAATGTCACGCAGCCATAAAAAGGAATGAATTCTTGCCATTTGCAACATGAATGAAGCTAGAGAGTATTGTACAAAATGGAATAAGTCAGTCAGGGAAAGACAAGTATCATGATTTCATTCATATGTGGAATTTAAGAAACAAAACAAATGATCATAGGGGAAAGAGAGGCAAACCAAAAAACGGACTCTTAACTACAGAAAAGAAACTGAAGGTTACTAGAGGGGAGGTGGGTGGGGAAACGGACGAAATAGGTAATAGGGATTAAGGAGGGCACTTGTGATGAGTACCTGCTGGTGTATGTAAATGCTAAATCACTAAACTGTATACCTGAAATTAATACTACACTGTATCTTAACTAACTTGAATTTAAAAAAAAAAAGAATCTGAGAGAACATGACAGAGATAGAGAGGGACAAAGAAGAGTGTGATTAGAACCTGACCCAGGTAGCCCCTGAGCTTTCTGTAGACTCCAGAATTATCCATGCTCTCTATTGTATAGACAGTCAGCAAATAGCGATCTGCAGAATTGACTGATACGCAGGCCCTGTGGGAGTTAAACACCCTCAAGCCTCAGCTGCCACACCTGTTGACAGTTAAGCCTTCCCTTCCAAAAGGAGGACCAGACCAGACCCTGGGCATGACCTGCAGGAACATGGGGCCTGAATCTGCAAGTCAGGCTCATGGTGGCTTTGACTTAAGAGAACATGTGGCCAGCTAGGTATATGACCCTCAGGCAAATGTTCACTCAGCATGAACTCATAAATGGTTCAACTTGAGGCTGAGAGAGGGCAAGAGTTATAGAGTAACCCCAAATTGGGTAATATGTGATCTTTGAACAAGAGGAGGAAATGTGAGTTTAAGGTTTAATTAACAAAATGATTAAAAAAGTTCGGAGTTGGGCGCCTGGGTGGCTCAGTCAGTTAAGCCTCTGCCTCCAGGTCAGGTCATGATCCCAAGGTCCTGAGATTGAGTCCCACACTGGGCTCCCTGCTGAGCAGGGAGGCTGCTTCTCCCTCTGACTCTCCCCATCTCGGACTCTGTCTCTGTCACTCTCTCAAGTGAATAAAATCTTGAAAAAAATCAGTCCATTGTCCAGATTCCTTCATTTGTCAAGGGTTTATTAAGTGCCTATTTTTTTTGCCATCCTCTGTTCTTGACATTTGAGATATAATACGATGAACAATGTCCTTACTCTTCAATAATTTGTATTCTAGAGGGAGGAAGTACATGACAAATAAGAAAATATAAGGCGTTCAGAAGAGCAATGATGAAAATAAAGGCAAGATGACAGGAAGTGATAAAGGGTAGTTCAGGATGGTTGGTTGGCAAAAACTTCTCTGAGGAAATCATGAGTGAGCCTTGAGTGACAGAAAAAGCAAAGAGTGTATAGTAAAGGGTTAACTCAGCAGGCCTGAGTCACATACAGCAGGTCCAAACCCCACACAGCTCAAAGAAAGAACTGATCCTGACCAGCTCCAGGCCAAAATGTTTAAGCCCTTGGAATATGCTGCCTACTATGAGTCTTTGTACACCTGGGCTCCGTGGGCCATACCAGACAGTTTATGCCAGCATTGTGAATTATGATAGGGGTCTCGGGCCACGCTGTATTTGTTTGACCTTTGGAGGTGCTGGAAATGGAATCACTAAGGTCACATGATCCCTCCCTGCTTATGTGACCAACCCTCAACTAAAACCCTGGGCAGCAAGGCTCAGGTGAGCTTCACTTGTTGGCAATACATCACACGTGCTGTCACGCGTCATTGCCGGGGGGATTCAGGGCTGCCTGTGCAACTGCTCCGGGAGGGGAAAACTGAAAGCTTGGATCCTGTGTGCCTTTCACCTTTGCTGATTTCGATCTATACGCTTTTGCTGTAGCAAACCATAACCATGAGTATAATAGCTTTCCTGAGTTCTGTGAATCCTTCTCATAAATCACTGAGTATGGTACTCAGGACCCCTAACATAGAGATGATAAACGAGAGGAGGAACATCCCATACAAAGAGAACAGCTTGTGCAAAAGCCCCTGAAGTAGGAATGCAAACGAGATTTAGACCAAGAAGTTCTTTCAGATCCTGGATATCAACCCTTTGTCTGTACTGTCATTTGCAAATATCTACTCCCATTCCGTGGGTTGCCTCTTTGTTTTGTTGACTGTTTCCTTTGCTGTGCAGAAGCTTTTGATCTTGGTGAAGAACAACCCAGGGGCCTGCCCAAGGTCACACAATGATGTGGAGAAAGAAGGGAACCCAGAGCTTAAATATGCTGACCCTCACTCAGGGGCTTTCCCCTGATGCATCCTGGAATGGCAGAAATGGGACAGGCTAAGCAGTCACACAAACATAGTTTCAAATCCTGATTCTACCTGTATTAGCTATGTGACCTTGAGGAACCTGTTCAACCTCTCTGAACTTCAGCATCCTCATCTCTAAAAAGGATTTGATGCATATCTCATGGCTTGTACAAAAAGTAAGTGAATGATGTATGTAAAACCCCTGGTAAATAAGAGTGCTCTTTGTTTGAATTTTCCCCAGAGGCAGACTCTGAGAAAAATATTTGGATATAAATAGTTAGTTTCGGGAGTGATCCCAGGAAGCACTCAAAAAGGATGGAGACATGGCTCGAGGAAGGTAGGAATGTGAACACAGTGTATGTTCACGAGCAGGTCAGTGCTGCAGAAAACTGGAGCCCCATCCTGCAGGGGACCTTCTGATGCCTATGCATGATGTGCCTCAGAACCAAGCTGAGGGAAAGGGAAGCTAGTATGTTTTCCCACCTCTTATTTGTGAAAGATTGCTGCTTTGGGCATTAACTGCCCGGCACTTCCTGCCTGCCTCTCAGTGAACCAAACACATGCCAGGGAAGCAGAGAGCACCCCAGTCCCTGAGGCACAGGAGGCCCTCAGCCTGCAAACTGTCTTCAGGGATATGGACAGCACACCCAAAGCATCTACTCTAATACACATATAATTGAGTGTTAGTTTTCCTTCTCCTTTTCCTTTTTGCCTGGAACATATATACCCACAGGTTTCAGAGGAATTAAATTTATAGCTGGTGGGTTGGAAATCTTGATAGAAGTGAAATTGTCTTGGGCAACTAGGTGGCTCAGTCAGTTGAGTGTCTGCCTTCAGCTCAGGTCATGAACTCTGGGTCTTGGGATTGAGCCCAGTGTCAGGCTCCCTGCTCAGTGAGGAGTCTGCTTCTCCCTCTCCCTCTGCCCTTCCCCTCTGCTTGTGGTCTCCCCCCATCTCTAATAAATAAACAAAATCTTTGAAAAAAAAGTAAAATTGTTTTTATTTCTCCATCGTTAAGTACCATGCCCAGTGAGAGAGCTTAGGAAGACATGCTTATCCATGGATGACTGTGAGAGCCTTTTTGTGCTCAGCCATTCTCTCCTAGCCTGCCAACTGCTAATGCTGCCCCCACCTCCAGTTCCAGAGCCTCTAAAGGCCACTCGCATGGGCTTGTAGGTCTCTCCATGGAGTCTAGCATAGTCCTAGAAAGCAAAGTCCTCACAGGAGACAATACACAGAATTGCTATGTTGGAACAGGGGACATGTCTAAAGGATGAGAAAAGGATAGGAAGGAAGAAACTGGGCTGTATCTTGAGTGAGCACTCCAAGATCAGCCAAAGAGTCATGTCTGACCTCCTGGAACAGCTCTTTTCAAATGCGAGCTACCTATGGAGGTGGAAAACAGATGTCAGAAGACAATGATGCCAAGAGGACAAGGTCTCCCATCAAATTCACCCAGATCAGCTTTGTAAATTGTGGCTTAGCATTCCTTCCAAGAATGTAGTGAAGGGCCACAGAAGTTCTCTGGGTCACAAAGTGACCTACAAACAGAGGCGGTGAAGAAGGCAAAGAGTGGAAATCGGGAAATGGCCAGATCAGACCAGATGTGACATTATGGAGCAAATGAAGGGACAATTGGAACAGTATTGTTGGGGAGAAGTCACAGGAGTTTAGACCCAAGGGTCCCACTCCAATCTGTTATTCATTCAGTTGACTGTGGGCAAGACCCTTCCACTCTCAACTCCTTGTCCACATGTAAGGAGGCTATACTAAATGTTCTCAATGCCCAGGTGCTAGGGTTCTATAACCTAAGTTTTAAACTTGCAAGGTTGCAGACCCAGAAAACAGAGATAGAAGGCAGAACTGGTGGCTGAGATCAATAACCAGAGAGAATATGTTGCAACTCAAATCAAGTCACCAATTACAACACACGTCTGATGTTTTCCCACAGCACTGCTTTGCTGGCATAATCCTGGCTGAATATTAAACAATGACCTCAACTTGGCAAATGAACCTTAGGAAGTTCAGATTATAACCAGACTAGTACAAGCAGGTTGAGAATATGAACTCGGCTCACCAGGGAAACACACTCGATGAAACAGCTCTAGCCTGACACTGGAAGGCAAGATTTCTTTGACAGTTTCAATTCTCTCAAATTATATACATTAAAATAGAACCTAAAGGGTATTATGTGCATGACCAGGAATTATATTCACCAAGGAAAAAGCCCTATGGAAGTTGACTGAAACATAATAGGTTCATACCCATTAAATTACCTGGGTGACTGGGGGGCCAACAAATCCCAATGCTAATGAAATTACTTTAGTAATGACAGAAGCCAGAATTTTTCAAATACTTCTTAAGAAGGAGACAGGGACTGTGTAATGTTCCTTTAGAATTCTGATAGGCTAGTAGAAATGGATTCTATCTTTTCTCTTTTTTTTTGGGGGGGGGATCTCAGTAACTTAAAAACCATATAAACTATATAGTTCTCCAGTAAAGACAAATATATGAACAAATATAAAATCATGTATTATGGTAATTTTGGCTTGTAACTCCACTTTTTATTGTGTTATCATATTTAAAAGACAAAAGCATAAAAATGGATACACAATATTTAAAGATATAATTTATGACATCAATAAAATAAAATGGGGGTGGCGAGTGGAGAGCTGTAAAGGAGTAGAGTTCCTATGTGATTGAAGTTAAGTTTAAAATAGATTGTTATAATTTCAGGGTATCTTATATAATCCACAGGGTAAACACAAAGAAAATATCTATAGAATATACACAATAGCAAATGCAAAGGGAATCAAAACATGTCACTAGAAAAAGTCAACCAAATACAAAGGAAGGTAGTAAGGTAGGAAAAGAGGGACAAAAAGGCTATATGACATGCAGAAAATAAATATCAAAATGATAATAGTGAGTCCTTCCCTATCAGTAATTACTTTAAATAAAAATATAAATTGGGGCGCCTGGGTGGCTCAGTGGGTTGAGCCTCTGCCTTCGCTCAGGTCATGATCTCGGGGTCCTGGAATCAAGCCCCACATCGGGCTCTCTGCTCAGCAGGGAGCCTGCTCTCTCCTCTCTCTCTGCCTGCCTCTCTGCCTACTTGTGATCTCCCTCTCTGTCAAATAAATAAATTTAAAAAAAAGAAAAATAAGTTAATTAATTAATTAAACTACCCAGTCAAAAGGCAGAGATAGTCAGAAATAGAATCCAACTATACGGTGTCTATAAAAGATTCACTTTAGAGGTACCTGGGTGGCTCAGTCAGTTAATTGTCCAACTCTTGATTTCGGCTCAGGACATGATCTCAGGGTTGTGAGATCGAGCCCTGCATTGGGTTCCATACTCAGCATGGAGCCTGCTTAAGATTCTCTCTCTCCAGAGAAAGGAGTTGAGGGAAATTGGAGGGAGAGATGAACCATGAGAGACTATGGACTCTGAAAAACAATCTGAGGGTTTTGAAGGGGCAGGGGGTGGGAAGTTGGGTGAGCCTGGTGGTAGGTATTATCAAGTATTGCATGGAGCACTGGGTGTGGTGCATAAACAATGAATTCTGGTACACTGAAATGAAATTTAAAAATAAAAAAAATTTTTTTAATAAATAAGTAATTTTTAAAACATCAAAAAAAAAAAAAGATTTTTAAATTTTAAAAAAAGATTCTCTCTCTCCCTCTCCCACTGCCCCAAACCCCTTCTCTCTTCCCCTCTTAAAAAAAAAGATTCTTTTTTTAAGTTTTTTTTTAAGATTTTATTTATTTATTTGACAGAGATCTCAAGTAGGCAAAGAGGCAGGCGGGGGGCAGGGGGAAACAGGCTCCCTGCTGAGCAGAGAGCCCAATGCGGGACTCAATCCCAGGACCCTGGGATCATGACCTAAGCCGAAGGCAGAGGTCCAACCCACTGAGCCACCCAGGCGCCCCCTTTTTAA
Organism: Meles meles; assembly: GCF_922984935.1. NCBI lineage: Eukaryota > Metazoa > Chordata > Mammalia > Carnivora > Mustelidae > Meles > Meles meles. The sequence goes on from NW_025721410.1 coordinate 57,288, forward strand.
GTTTATTTTTTAAAATAATTTCTACAACCAACTTGGGGCTCAAACTCATGACTCTGAGATCAAGAATCACATCCTCTACCAACTGAGCTAGCCAGATGCCCCAAGAGGTTCACTTTTTTTACTTAGGCTCCACGCCCAGCATGGAGACCAATGTGGGACTTGAACCCACAACCTTAAGATCACCACCTGAGCTAAGTAAGATGAAGAGTCAGATACTTAACCAACCGTGCCACCCAGCTGCCCCTCCCCCAAGAGATTCGCTTTGGATCTAATGATATGCATAGGTTAAAAGTTAAAGGATGTAAAAGATATTCCATAAAAATGATAACCAAAGAGAATAGGGGTGGCTATATTAATACCAGACAAAAGAGACTTTAATTCAAAAACTGCCGACTCCCCACAGCTTTCTTAGGGGAGGATTCCATAGTGTTCATGGGCACAGACCCCTGTGACCTGCTTTGCAGGAGACACAGGAAGCTTTTGACACTGTGGTAACTAATGGCCATGGAAACAGAAGACCCCCCCCCCAAAAAAAGGGATATGCTGCTGCACATCCCCTAGAAGGAGCTACTATTATGCCACCTTAGGATCAGGGCTGCCAGCATCCCTTAACCTCGTGGATGCCCCAGACTCCAGAGCCCTGGCTGCTCTGCCTGTGCCCACACTTCAGACCCTGATTCCACAGCCACTCTGCATGTGCTCTCACTCCAAATCCCAGATCCATGGCTGCTCCATATATATCCCTATCTCAGGCACCAGGGACACCACTGCTATGGGCTAGCCAGCACCCCAGACCCTAGAGCCACTATCGCTACACACACACCCGTGCTCTAGACCCTGCCTCTGAGGCCACTGGTATGCACTCAAACCTCCAGCAACAGAGCCATTGGCGTTGTAGGCTGGCCAGTGCCAGGAATCCACAGCCGCTGTCACTCTGTGAGCACCTGCACTCCAGACTCTGGCTCTGTTCTGCTCAGCAAGTGCCAGCATCTGGGCAACAGAGCCATCCCCACTGTGGACTCTTCCGTGTCCCTGACCCTGGAGCCACTGTCCTACTGCAATTCCAGTCCCCTGCGCCATGGCGGGCACATGGTCATCTGAACTTTAGACACAATATCACCACTATTGCAAGGGCACCCACAAGCTGGATACGGTGCCAAGAGGGGTCCTCCCGGCCATGACAACCCTTAGAAGAAAAAAACCCTAGGAGAAAAAAAGATCAGGAGGTTCCATGTAGCTGAAGACCCCAAGAGTTCCTGTAGATATTTACAGTCTTGACCACTGAGAGCCTCTTTCTATCTTCACAAACCTTCGCCGCAGCTAAGGGAGCTGCACAAAGATTATGCTGCTGGGCCTTCTCTGGCGCTGGAATTGCCACATCCTGCCCAACAAACACCCTCACACCTACCCATAGGTAAAGGTATTCCCAACCAAAACCAGTTTCTAAAATCTGTTAAAGCTGACTACTCTATCAAACGCACAGATATCAGTGCAAGGCTATAAGAAACTATAAGAAACAAACAAAGAAATCAAGGAAACATGATAGCACCAAAGGAACACAATAATTTCCCTGTAACTGACCCCAAAGAAATTGATATCTATGAATTGTCAGATACAGAATTTAAAATAATTACTAGTTGGGGCACCTGGGTGGCTCAGTGGGTTAAGTCTCTGCCTTCGGCTCAGGTCATGATCCCAGAGTCCTGGGATCGAGCCCCGTATCGGGCTCTCTGCTCAGCAGGGAGCCTGTTTCTCCCCTCTCTCTCTGCTGCCTCTCTGCCTACTTGTGATCTCTCTCTCTGTGTCAAATAAATAAAAATAAAATCTTTAAAAAAAATAATTACTAGCAAGCTACAAGAGAACACAGGTAATATCAAGATAACACAGAGGCATCACAATCTGATGAAACCTCTTAAACTGTATGTGAACAAAATGAGACAAATCAAGAGATGAATCATTTTTAAAAAAAGAAGAAGAAGAACCAGGGACGCCTGGGTGGCTCAGTTGATTAAGTGGCTGCCTTTGGCTCAGGTCATGATCCCAGCATCCTGGGATGAGTGCCGCTTCGGGCTCCTTGCTCGGCAGGGAACCTGCTTCTCTCTCTGCCTCTGCCTGCCTCTCTGTCTGCCTGTGCTCACTCGCTCTCCCTCTCTCTCTCTGACAAATAAATAAATAAAATCTTTTTTTTTAAATTTTTTAAAAGAACCAAATGGAAATGCTCAAAGTGAAGAATACAATGACTGAAATGAAAACTGAAAAGGCGAGCAGACATGACCAAGCGGAAGAATCTGTAAGGGTTGTTATAGGGGAAAGGGGTAGGGGGATAGGGTAACAGGGTGATGGGCATTAGGGAGGGCACATGATGTAATGAGCACTGAGTGTTATACACAATTGATGAATCACTGAACTCTACCTCTGATACTGTTAATACACTACATGTTTTTTTAATTGAATTTTTAAAAAATAAAATAATGTTTTTAAAAACTCAAAAACAAACCATTTGAAATTACTCAGGATAAAAAAGAAAAAAGAGAGGTGCCTGGGTGGCTCAGTGGGTTAAAGCCTCTGCCTTCAGCTCAGGTCATGATCCCAGGGTCCTGGAATCAAGCCCCACATGGGGCTTTCTGCTTGGCAGGGAGCCTGCTTCCTCCTCTCTCTCTGCCTGCTTCTCTGCCTACTTGTGATTTCCATCTGTCTCAAAAAAAAAAAAAAGAGAGAAAGAAAAGAGAGGGGCACCTGGGCGGCTCAGTGGGTTAAAGCCTCTGCCTTCAGCTCAGGTCATGATCCCAGGGTCCTGGGATGGAGCCCTGCATTGGGCTCTCTGCTCAGCAGGGAGTCTGCTTCCTCCTCTCTCTCTGCCTGTCTCTCTGCCTACTTGTGAGTTCTGTCTGTCAGATAAATGAATAAAATCTTTAAAAAAAAGATTTAAAAAGAAAAAAGAATGAAGAAGAGTGAAGAAAGCCTACAGAAATTATGAGTCCCAAAGACAAGAGGGAAAAGGGGGAAGAAAGCTTATTTAAAGAAACAATCGCTCTTGTTTTTTGGGAGGTTTTTGATCACTGCTTCAATCTCGTTACTAGATATCGGTCTATTCAGGTTGTCAATTTCTTCCTGGTTCAATTTTGGGAGCTTGTAGTTTTCCAGGAATGCATCCATTTCACCTAGGTTGCTTAGCTTATTGGCATATAACTGTTGGTAATAATTTCTGATGATTGTTTCTATTTCCTTGGTGTTAGTTGTGATCTCTCCCTTTTCATTCATAATTTTATTAATTTGGGCTTTCTCTCTTTTCTTTTGGATTAGTGTGGCCAATGGTTTATCGATCTTATTGATTCTTTCAAAAAACCAGCTTCTAGTTTCATTGATACGTTCTACTGTATCTCTCGTTTCTACCTCATTGATCTCTGCTCTAATCTTGATTATTTCCCTTCTTGCATGTGGAGTTGGTTTGATTTGTTGTTGATTCTCCAGTTCTTTAAGGTGTAGAGACAGAGCCCAGGACCTGACGGATTCCCTGGGGAATTCTACCAAACTTTCAAAGAAGAAATAACACCAATTCTCCTGAAGCTGTTCCAAAAAATTGAAGCAGATGGAAAACTTCCAGACTCTTTTTATGAAGCCAGCATTACCCTGATCCCCAAACCAGACAAAGATCCTACCAAAAAGGAGAATTTCAGACCAATATCACTGATGAATATGGATGCAAAGATTCTCAACAAGATCCTAGCAAACAGGATCCAGCAGCACATTAAAAAGATTATCCACCATGACCAGGTGGGATTCATCCCTGGGTTGCAAGGTTGGTTCAACATTCGCAAATCAATCAGTGTGATAGAACACATCAATAAGAGAAGAGAGAAGAACCACATGGTCCTCTCAATTGATGCAGAAAAAGCATTTGACAAAATCCAGCATCCGTTCCTGATGAAAACGCTTCAAAGTATAGGGATAGAGGGAACATTCCTGAACTTCATAAAATCTATCTATGAAAGACCCACAGCAAATATCATCCTCAATGGGAAAAAGCTTGCAGCCTTCCCGTTGAGATCAGGAACACGACAAGGATGCCCACTCTCACCACTCTTGTTCAACATAGTATTAGAAGTTCTAGCAACGGCAATCAGACAACAAAGAGAAATAAAAGGTATCCAAATTGGCAAGGAAGAAGTCAAACTCTCTCTCTTCGCAGATGACATGATTCTTTATATGGAAAACCCCAAAGACTCCACCCCCAAACTACTAGAACTCATACAGCAATTCAGTAACGTGGCAGGATACAAAGTCAATGTACAGAAATCAGTGGCTTTCTTATACACTAACAATGAAAATACAGAAAGGCAAATTAGAGAATCGATTCCATTTACTATAGCACCAAGAACCATAAGATACCTGGGAATAAACCTAACCAAAGAGGTAAAGGACCTGTACTCGAGGAACTACAGAACACTCATGAAAGAAATTGAAGAAGACACAAAAAGATGGAAGACCGTTCCATGCTCTTGGATTGGAAGAATAAACATTGTTAAAATGTCTATACTGCCTAGAGCAATCTATGCTTTTAATGCCATTCTGATCAAAATTCCACCCGTATTTTTCAAAGAGCTGGAGCAAATAATCCTAAAATTTGTATGGAATCAGAAGAGACCCCGAATTGCTAAGGAAATGTTGAAAAACAAAAACAAAACTGGCGGCATCACATTACCCTATTTCAAGCTTTACTACAAAGCTGTGATCACCAAGACAGCGTGGTACTGGCATAAAAACAGACACATAGACCAGTGGAATAGAGTGGAGAGCCCAGATATGGATCCTCAACTCTATGATGAAATAATCTTCGACAAAACAGGAAAAAATATTCAATGGAAAAAAGACAATCTCTTCAATAAATGGTGCTGGGAAAACTGGACAGCGATATGTAGAAGAATGAAACTCGACCATTCTCTTACACCGTACACAAAGATAAACTCGAAATGGATAAAAGATCTCAACATGAGACAGGAATCTATCAGAATCCTAGAGGAGAACATAGGCAGTAACCTCTTCGATATCAGCCACAGCAACTTCTTTCAAGGTATGTCTCCAAAGACTATGGACTCTGAAAAACAACCAGAGGGTTTTGAAGGGGCGGGGGTGGGGGTGGGAGGTTGAGGAACCAGGTGGTGGGTAATAGCAAGGGCACGTACTGCATGGAGCACTGGGTGTGATGCCAAAACAATGAACACTGTTATGCTGTAAATAAACAAATAAAAAAAATTTAAAAAAAAAGATATGTCTCCAAAGGCCAAGGAAACAAAAGCAAAAATGAACCTTTGGGACTTCATCAAGATCAAAAGTTTCTGCACAGCAAAGGAAACAGTCAACAAAACAAAAAGGCAACCCACGGAATGGGAGAGGATATTTGCAAATGACAGTACAGACAAAAGCTTGATATTCAGGATCTATAAAGAACTTCTCAAACTCAACACACACAAAACAGATAATCATATCGAAAAATGGGCAGAAGATATGAACAGACACTTCTCCAACGAAGACATACAAATGGCTATCAGACACATGAAAAAATGTTCATCATCACTAGCCATCAGGGAGATTCAAATTAAAACCACATTGAGATACCACCTGACACCAGTTAGAATGGCCAAAATTAGCAAGACAGGAAACAACGTGTGTTGGAGAGGATGTGGAGAAAGGGGAACCCTCTTACACTGTTGGTGGGAATGCAAGTTAGTGCAGCCACTTTGGAGAACAGTGTGGAGATTCCTCAAGAAATTAAGAATAGAGCTTCCCTATGACCCTGCAATTGCACTGCTGGGTATTTACCCCAAAGATACAGATGTAGTGAAAAGAAGGGCCATCTGTACCCCAATGTTTATTGCAGCAATGGCTACGGTCGCCAAACTGTGGAAAGAACCAAGATGCCCTTCAACGGATGAATGGATAAGGAAGATGTGGTACATATACACGATGGAGTATGGAGTATTATGCTTCCATCAGAAAGGATGAATACCCAACTTTTGTAGCAACATGGACGGGACTGGAGGAGATTATGCTGAGCGAAGTAAGTCAAGCAGAGAGAGTCAAGTATCATAAGGTTTCACTTATTTGTGGAGCATAACAAAGAACACGGAGGACATGGGGAGATGGAGAGGAGAGGGAGTTGAGGGAAACTGGAAGGGGAGATGAACCATGAGAGACTATGGACTCTGAAAAACAACCAGAGGGTTTTGAAGGGGCGGGCGGGGGGTGGGAGGTTGAGGAACCAGGTGGTGGGTAATAGCGAGGGCACGTACTGCATGGAGCACTGGGTGTTATGCCAAAACAATGAACACTGTTATGCTGTAAATAAACAAATAAAAAAATTAAAAAATAAAAATAAAAAAAAATAAAGAAACAATCGCTGAAAACTTCCCAAATCTGGGGGGAAATGTAGACATCCAGATACATGAAGCTCATAGGGCACAACACATTCAACCCAGAGGACTTCACTGAAACACATTATAATAAAACTGCCAGAAATCAAAAAAAGCAAAGAATTTTGAAAGCAGCAAGAGAAAAGAATCTCATCTCATACAAAGGAACACCCATGCTACTATCAGTTGCTTTCTCAGCAGAAATCTTGCAGACCAAAAGACAATGAGATGATACATAAAGAGTGCTGAAAGAAGAAAATTGTTAGGGCACCTGGGTAGCTCAGTCAAGGTTAAGCATCTGCCTTCAGCTCAGGTCATGATCTCAGAGTCCTGGGATCGAGCCCCACATCAGGCTCCCTGCTCAGTGGAATGTCTGCTTTTTCCTTTCCCTCTACCCCCACCCCTGCTCATGCTTTCTCCCTCTCTTTCTCAAATAAATAAATAAAACCCTTAAAAAGAATGCTTTACCTGGCAAAGCTGTCCTTCAGAAAACAAGAAAACATGAAGACTTTCCCAAATAAAAGCTGAGGGAATTCATCACCACTAGGCCTCCTTAGGGAAATCTAAAGAGTTCTTTAAGCCAAAATGAAAGGATGCAATTAGTAACAGGAAAACATACGAAGGTTAAAACTCACTGTTAAAGGAATTCAGAATACACTAACACTAGGGGCACCTGGGTGGCTCAGTTGTTTAAGCATCCAATTCTTGATTTCAGCTCAGGTCATGATCTCAGGGTTTTGGGATCGAGCTGTGCTTGGCTCTGCACTCAGGGCAGAATCTGCTCGTCCCTCTCCTTCCTCTTCTGCCTCTCCCCTCCAGTCTAAAATAAATAAATTTTATTAAATAATTAAAAAATAAAACTCTCAGAAAAAAATAGGGTAAACCCTTCATGCTATTGGATTTGGCAGTGATTCCCTGCATATGACTGGATTTGGCAGTGATTTCTTGCATATGACACCAAGAACAAATGAAACAAAAGAAAAAATAGATGAATGAATACCAAAATTTAAAACTTTTGTATATCAAATGACACAATGAACAGAGTGAAAAGTAACTTATGGAGTGGGACAAAATATTTATATATCATATAGTTGATAAGGGTTTAATATCCCAAATATATAAAGAACTCCTACAGCTTAATAATTTAAAAAGACCTCATAAAAAAATTGGCAAAGGAATTCTGGAAAACAGTATGAAGTTTCCTCAAGATGTTAAAAACAAAATTACCCTATGACCAGAGATTACACTACTAGGTATTTACCCCAAAGATACAGATGTAGTAAAAAGAAGGGGTACATGCACCCCAACGTTCATAGAAACAATGTCCACAATAGCCAAACTGTGGAAGGAGCCGAGATGCCCTTCAAGAGATGAATGGATAGAGAAGATGTAATACATATATATATATATATATATATATACAATGAAATATTACTCAGCCGTCAAAAAGGAGGAATACTCACCATTTGCTTTGACATGGATGGAAATGGAGGGGATTATGCTAAGTGAAATAAGTCAAGCAAAGAAAGACAATTATCATATGGTTTCACTCATATGTGGAATATAAGGAATAGTGTGGAGGAACACAGAAGAAGGGAGGAAAAACTGAATGGGAAGAAATCAAAGGGGGAGAGAAACCATGAGAGACTGAACTCGGGGAAACAAACAGGGTTATAGAAAGGGGGTGGGTTGAGGGATAGGGTAACTGAGTGATGGGCATTAAAGAGGGCAAGTGATGTGATGAGCACTAGGTGTTATACATAAATAATGAATCCTTGAACACTACATCAAAGAGTAACAATGTACTATATGATGGTGAACTGAACATTAAAAAAATGGCAAAGGATGTGAATAGACATTTCTCCAAAGATAAACAAATGACCAACAATCACACGTAAAAATGTTCATAGCACTAATATTCAGGAAATGCAAATCAAAACCTCATATCCATTAGACTGGCTACTATTATGTGTATATATGTGTGTATATATATATAACAGTATCCACTCTAACTCCCTCCCAGTCATACAAAATTACAAAAGTTTCAATTATCATGGTTAAGGAGGCTCTTAGAAGACAAAAGCAATTCCACCTTTTGCTGGTGCCTGAGGTCCCCCCAGCAAGACAAAGTTTTAGCCCCTTGACCATAAATTCATAGAAGCGTCCAAGTCACAGCACCCCTCCCACGCTCGCATATAGTTGCTAACAGTGTTGTCTGTGATTCCCTGTTTCACATGTATTTTATATTTATTGATGTTCCCTCTACAGATTCTTCTTTGTTCCTAGTAAACTTTAGTAAGAAAAAAAACAGAAAACAAGTGTCAATGAGAAGAAAGGGGGAACCTTTTACAAACGTAGTGATCCGAAGGGGCACATGCACCTGAATGTTTATAGCAGCAATGTCCACAATAGCCAAATTATGGGAAGAGCCTACATGTCCATCAATAGATGAATGGATAAAGAAGATGTGGTATACATATTCAATGGAATACTACGCAGCCATCAAAAAAGAACAACATGGATAGAACTAGAGGGTATTATGCTAAGCAAAATAAGTCCAGGCAGAGAAAGACAATTATCATATGATCTCTCTGATATGAGGAATTTGAGAGGCAGGACAGGGGTTCATGAGGGAAGGGAGGGGAAAATGAAATAAGAAGGGACCAGGGAGGGAGACAAACCATAAGAGACTTAATCTCAGGAAACAAACTGAGGGTTGCTGGGGGGTGAAGGGGAGGGATAGGGTAGCTGGGTTATGGACATTGGGAGGGTATGTGTTCTGCTGAGTGCTGTGAAATGTGTAAGACTGATGATTCACAGACCTGTACCCCTGAAGCAAAGAATGCATTGTATGTTAATTTTAAAAAGACCCAAAAAAAGTGGGAATCTTTGTGCACTACTGGGAATGTGAAATGGTGCATCTGCTGCAGAGAACAGCATTGGAGATTCCTAAAAAAAAAAAAAAAAAAAAAAAAAAAGTAAGAATCGAACTACCCCGTGATCCAGAAATTCCATTTCTGGGAATCTACCCAAAACAACTGAAAGCAGAATCTTAAGAAGATATTTGTACACGCATGCTCGTAGCAGTATTATTCAGAGTAACCAAAAGGTAGAAGCAACCCAAGTGTCTCATCAGCAGATAAAAAAAGAAAATGGACTATATCTCTATGGTGGAATATTATTCAGCCTTGAAAAGGAAGGAAAGCCTGACAGTGTCAACACTGATGAAACTTGGGGAGATTATGCGAAGTAAAATAAACCCGTCACAAAAGGACACATACTATACGATTCTACTTATATGAGGTACCTAGAGTAGGCTAACTCATAGAGACAGAAAGTACAGTGGTGGTTGCCAGGGAGCTGGGGGAGGGAGGAATGGGGAACTGTTTCATGGGTACAGGGTTTCAGTTTGGGAAGATGAAAAGAATTCTGGAGATTAGTTACACATGATATGAATGTACTTAACACTACTGAAATGTACACTAAACAATGGTTAAGATGGTAAATTTGATATTATGTGCATTTCATCACAATTTTTTTGATGAATGCTGAGTTCCGATCTGACTGAAAAAACAACATGAATTCCCTGTATGGAAGATAAAAAGTAAGAAAATGTTAAGACTTTCCCTGTAGACAAAAGTAACAAATTAAACCACTGGAAGTAATAACTTTCCAGTAGAAAAACCCTAAGGGGATGATGTGTCTGGAGTCCAGGAAAATTGGCCAGCCAGACCCAAGACAATTACTGCACATTTATTTTTAACAATGCCCACTGAGTATGGCTCCCTAGAGGCCAAGAGCAGACCTGAAAATAATTCAAGTGTGAGCCCCACACATCTCTCCTTGGCCCAAGAATCAGGGAATGAGACCAGCTCTCTCAGCCTCCTGGCTCACCCTGCCTTCCACCGACACACTTGCTCTGCATTTTGCTTCTAATGGGACCCAGGCTTGAGTCTCCAGCTCCAGGACGCTTGTGAGCCATCTGCCCCTTCTTAGCAAGGAGGAGTAACTCAGGAGAAGGCGGCATCCTTGGATGGGCTTGGCAGAAATCAGACCAACTGAACAGGTCAGTGATAAGGTGGAGACAGAAGAAGACACTCCTCTCTCATTGCCCCCAAATGTGTAAGCCTAAAGACATCTACTCCTTCACTTCTCAAAGACAAGCAGAATCAGAGACCTGTAGGGGACTTTGGAAACCACACAGGGATCCAACCTCAACACTTTACAAACTTCCTAAACTCACATAGGACTGGACGCCAGGACAATTTCTCTCAGCCTCCCTTCATTCCCGACTATGAGGGCCTATCCAGTCATTCCAACACCTTCTAATGCTTATCCTTGGCAGTCTTCTGGAAATGTTTGCTCTTGCTCAGACATGCTCAGAAGCAGAGCAAGTGACTGACTACAATAGCCTAATTCTTATTTCTTGTTTAGTGGAAGCAACTTAGCAGGGAAAAAACTAGCAGAAATTAAACCTCAAGCCGTTCCCATTACCCTCCAAATTAACATATTTTTGTTGTCAGATGTACACAGATGTTATCTGTATGTACCTGTTACCTTATGTTCTGCTTTTAAAGTCTATGTTATAGACAAATATCCAGAAATCACTTTTTTTTCATTTTTAATATCTGTATAATATTCTATTACATCACTACATCATCATTGCAAAGATATAGACTCTGGGAGAATATTTTAAAATTAATATTTAAGTACTTGGTACTGTGCCTGCTGTAGAGTATATACTTATTTATTATTGATAATATATCTATATACTTGGAAGCATGATCATCTGAATTAATTAAAACCTTCCAATTAGAATATATTTCTATTATATATATTCCTTTACTTTACCCATTATAATTTCCTTTGAACAAATATTTCATTTCCCAAGTTGAATTAAAATCCAAATATTCAATTTCATCATCGCTGGAAATGAAAACACCATCTTCATTCCTTTTTTTTTTGTTATTTACAGTTGCTCTATCAGTAAGAAATTTACTAATTTTTGTGTGATATACACTTTACAACTCTGCTCGTTAACTTTATTTTTAGCAGTGACTTCATTTCTCTTAATAGCTTAGCTATAAATAGATATTTTGCAAAGAGTTATGTTTTTATTTCTTTTTCTTTTCAGATAGCCATGGCCAGCATTTCTAGCAAGATATTAAATAAGGAGGGAAAACAGAGAATACCTATATTTTGTTCTTCTTTTTAGGGAAAAAGTATAAGTCTTCAATAAACATGATGTTGACTCTTGTTTTCAAATACACCACTTATCATATTAAGGAAAAAAGCACTGTTTTCAGAGTTTTAATCTATAAGGTTTTGATAAATTTATCTGGATCTCATTACAGTAGTTGGTATTTTGTTTGTGTTAAACTAGGTTAATGGATTTCCTTGAATCTGATAGAGAATTCTTTTTTTTAATTTTTTTAATTTTTTATTTTTTTATAAACATATAATATATTTTTATCCCCAGGGATACAGGTCTGTGAATCGCCAGGTTTACACACTTCACAGCACTCACCATAGCACATACCCTCCCCAATGTCCATAACCCCACCCCCCTCTCAACCCCCCTCCCCCCAGCAATCCTGTTTGTTTTATGAGATTAAGAGTCACTTATGGTTTGTCTCCCTCCCAATCCCATCTTGTTTCATTTATTCTTGATAGAGAATTCTTTTAATGCATAGTTTCCTTGGCTTGCTTACTTTTTTTTTTTTACTTGGGGGCATTTGCATCTATGTCTAAAAACAAAATTGGTCTAAAATATTCCTTTTGTTATCTTGCTTAGTTCGAGCTTGAAATCATATTTGCCTCTAAAAATGAATTGACGAATAATGACTGAATAACAATAGCCAAGTTAACTGGGTACCATCTTCTTGCAAGGCACTGTTTTATGCACATTATGGGTATTTCCTTACTTAATGTTTGTAACAACCCCTGTACGCAGATATTACTAAACCACTTTACAGATTATTACACCATAAATTTGTTTTTATATTTTTTATTATTGAATTGGTCCTTAGAAAGCTTAAATATTTTCTTTATTGGAGTCAGACTATTTTATAAGTTTGTATTTCTTTCTCTGTTAGTGTTATATTCATGCTCTCTAATTCTTTTTGCACCTATGGGGCTACTGAGCATATTTGTGAGTAGTCCTCTATTTTATTTGATAAGATGTATTAGCCTCTAATTGAAAATAATAGTCAACTTAAATTTGAATCTTTTGTATTAGCTATTAAGTTTTCCAAATCCTGGCCTCATTCTCATTCTCATCTGTTTATCAAAATTGCTTATTATCTCTTTTTCAAAGAATCAATTATCAGATTTCTGATTAAATTAATTTTCTTTTTCTAGGTCATTTGTTTTTACTTTATTACCTATATTTTAACTTGTTTCCCCTTCTCAATTATTTAAGCGGAGCACATTATGGCTCAGTCACTGAATAAAACTTAACATGAGGACTCCAAAGTCAAAGACAAGCATTTTCTCCACCCCTTGGCCTCTCACAAAACAGGTCCCATATTCAAGCCAACAAAAATGGCAGAGCTGTCGTGATCACCAGAGAAAGGTGGAGGCCTGCCGCTGAAGCAGAACACAAGGCCAGTCTGTGTGCTGGCTGCCCAAGGATCAGACCCCAACAAATAGGTGCCTGGGTCCAGGTATGTATGGGTTAGTGTAGTGTGGAGCCCAAACCTATGGAGGTCTGAGTGGTGACATTAGGTGGTTTACAAAGATGGAGACAAGTAGCATCAAATCACGTGGTGAGAAAGCGATTGCGTTTTGAGTTCCCCCTCAACCTTTATGACCCCTCCCAGAGAAATCCTCAGGTGCTATTCCCCTAACTCCTCCCTTGCACTTTACATTCTCCCTTTTTTGGTGGGGGTATTTAGAGATTTTATTTATTTATTTACTTGTCAGAGAGAGAAAGAGAGAGCATGCACACAAGCAGGCAAAGAGGCAGGCAGAGGCAGAGAGAGAAGCAGGCTCCCCGCCGAGCAAGGAGCTTGATGTGGGACTCCATCCCAAGACCCTGGGATCATGACCTGAGCCGAAGGCAGCAGCGTAACCGACTGAGCCAACCAGGTGTCCCTCTCCTTTTTTAACCAAGGAAAAGTAGGTTTCAGACTCGGAACTCTCTACAGGTAATGGTATCTGGCTAAAATTCAGTAAGTGATACTGTTTCTTATGTATCATGGTGTCCAAATTTTTACTTTTATAAATTCATTTCAATCAACAAAATTAGTGAGTTAAATAAGAGTATTAATGAATCAATAAAACAGATGATAAGTAAATGTGAGTGATGTTTGGGAGACACAAAGTTGATATCAGGCGAAGGAGGACAATCTTTAAGGTCTCACCCAATCTCAAAGATGTATGGTCACGAAGGGGAATATTAAAAACAGGTATCCCTTCATTCAACAATAGCATAAAAACATTGAGTTTTTATGCCTTTAGTCCAGGCATGGTTCTAGAAACTAGGGATAGAGCAATACATTAAAACAAAACTCCTCCCCTCATAAGCTTATGATATGATAGGTCAGAAGAATGAGGAGGACTGAGAGCAAGAAACCAGCGAGACAGGAGAGGGGCCACAAGAAAACTGTGCTTAAAACCCAGTAGGGAATGCGTTTCCAAAAGTGGACGTGACCAAGCCTACTAACGGCGCCTTGTTGGTTTTAGTATGATGGAGCCTGAGAACCCACCTCAGATGTGCATTGGTGGCCACAGAAGTTTCATGGATTGTGGAGAAGCCTGAGAAGGCGGCTTCATGAGCAAACAGGAAGAAGGAAACTGGGGTTTGTGTACTGCCCACAGTTTGAGGACTTTTGTGGAAAGGGAGAGTAGTGAGCTGACAGCCAGAGGGAAATGTGGGTCAAGGGTGGATTTTTAAAACTCAGTGATTTCTGTGTGCTGACAGGAATGATCCAAAAGCTAGGAGAAAAATCCTCTTCATTTTAAGTTAGACTCAATCTTAGCTTGGGTTTTCTCCAAATAGGGAATACTTGGGAAGAGTACTTTCCCAACGATTGAGAAGTAGTAACAAGAAATTTCTTCTCCCACATCTCTGGAGAAGGAGAGGACTGTAAGGAAAAGAGGATGATGTCACCTTGGTTTGAAAGGAGTACTAGTCAAGGAAGGGACAGCGCTTTCGCCACTACACACACCATAGCTCCTGGCCTCATAATGTATCTCTCCCAGTATGGGTGATCCTCTCCCGCCACGTCCCTGCCCCATTCCACCTGCTCCACCTGCCCCTTCTCCTACCCCAGCACTGGCCACTCCAGGAAGCCCTGACCCATTTACACAGATGTCCCAAGGCTAAGTTCATCTGGTACCTTTTTTTGGTCTTTTGGAGAAAATCAAAGCAGTGAAATTGAAGGAGCACGTTTATCTTCCACACTAAGGAATAGCTCTAAACAATGCTACAGCATAGTCAAAATCTTCATTCCTCCTCTACCCTCCCCACCTGCACTGGTAAGTTCCTTAGCTCCAAGCAGGCTCCACCTCAACAAAATGGTGGGGTGGAGGAAGGCAACCTCCCAAGACAGTTTTCCCCTTGTCGCTCCCTGCCCAGTTCGTGGTGGGCCATAACCCTGCCCCCGTGGCTTTTCCAGACTGATTTCACCCATCAGCTCTTCCCCCATCCCCACTCAGCACACTGATTCAAGTTCTTCCTTGCCCCCCATCCCTCTTTGTGATCTACTATGTCTTGTGAAGCACTGGAAAACAAGCGATGTATCTAATGAAACTTCAGCTGAGCTCACAATTAACTATTACGAACTCCAGTTTAGTGCGTTTCTATCGTTGTTTTTTGTTTTTTGGTTTTTTGCCCACTCCATTCCTTTGAGCGATTTTACACTTGTAGTTTCTCTTTGTTATCTGCAGGGGCGACTCTTATCCTCCAGAGGCAAATCCCCCTCCTGGATAAGCCCAGACGGAAGGCCTGGCTGTGCTGTCCCAGTCAGCAGGCTCTTCTGTCCAGGTTTGTCCTGACATACTTCATCCACGTCATCATCACCAGGACCAAAATGACCCAGAGTCTATGACAAGTGGCAGCCGGGGCTAAGCCCTGGGCTGTAT
>NW_025721411.1:0-12500 GCF_922984935.1 Meles meles
AACCCTAACCCTAACCCTAACCCTAACCCTAACCCTAACCCTAACCCTAACCCTAACCCTAACCCTAACCCTAACCCTAACCCTAACCCTAACCCTAACCCTAACCCTAACCCTAACCCTAACCCTAACCCTAACCCTAACCCTAACCCTAACCCTAACCCTAACCCTAACCCTAACCCTAACCCTAACCCTAACCCTAACCCTAACCCTAACCCTAACCCTAACCCTAACCCTAACCCTAACCCTAACCCTAACCCTAACCCTAACCCTAACCCTAACCCTAACCCTAACCCTAACCCTAACCCTAACCCTAACCCTAACCCTAACCCTAACCCTAACCCTAACCCTAACCCTAACCCTAACCCTAACCCTAACCCTAACCCTAACCCTAACCCTAACCCTAACCCTAACCCTAACCCTAACCCTAACCCTAACCCTAACCCTAACCCTAACCCTAACCCTAACCCTAACCCTAACCCTAACCCTAACCCTAACCCTAACCCTAACCCTAACCCTAACCCTAACCCTAACCCTAACCCTAACCCTAACCCTAACCCTAACCCTAACCCTAACCCTAACCCTAACCCTAACCCTAACCCTAACCCTAACCCTAACCCTAACCCTAACCCTAACCCTAACCCTAACCCTAACCCTAACCCTAACCCTAACCCTAACCCTAACCCTAACCCTAACCCTAACCCTAACCCTAACCCTAACCCTAACCCTAACCCTAACCCTAACCCTAACCCTAACCCTAACCCTAACCCTAACCCTAACCCTAACCCTAACCCTAACCCTAACCCTAACCCTAACCCTAACCCTAACCCTAACCCTAACCCTAACCCTAACCCTAACCCTAACCCTAACCCTAACCCTAACCCTAACCCTAACCCTAACCCTAACCCTAACCCTAACCCTAACCCTAACCCTAACCCTAACCCTAACCCTAACCCTAACCCTAACCCTAACCCTAACCCTAACCCTAACCCTAACCCTAACCCTAACCCTAACCCTAACCCTAACCCTAACCCTAACCCTAACCCTAACCCTAACCCTAACCCTAACCCTAACCCTAACCCTAACCCTAACCCTAACCCTAACCCTAACCCTAACCCTAACCCTAACCCTAACCCTAACCCTAACCCTAACCCTAACCCTAACCCTAACCCTAACCCTAACCCTAACCCTAACCCTAACCCTAACCCTAACCCTAACCCTAACCCTAACCCTAACCCTAACCCTAACCCTAACCCTAACCCTAACCCTAACCCTAACCCTAACCCTAACCCTAACCCTAACCCTAACCCTAACCCTAACCCTAACCCTAACCCTAACCCTAACCCTAACCCTAACCCTAACCCTAACCCTAACCCTAACCCTAACCCTAACCCTAACCCTAACCCTAACCCTAACCCTAACCCTAACCCTAACCCTAACCCTAACCCTAACCCTAACCCTAACCCTAACCCTAACCCTAACCCTAACCCTAACCCTAACCCTAACCCTAACCCTAACCCTAACCCTAACCCTAACCCTAACCCTAACCCTAACCCTAACCCTAACCCTAACCCTAACCCTAACCCTAACCCTAACCCTAACCCTAACCCTAACCCTAACCCTAACCCTAACCCTAACCCTAACCCTAACCCTAACCCTAACCCTAACCCTAACCCTAACCCTAACCCTAACCCTAACCCTAACCCTAACCCTAACCCTAACCCTAACCCTAACCCTAACCCTAACCCTAACCCTAACCCTAACCCTAACCCTAACCCTAACCCTAACCCTAACCCTAACCCTAACCCTAACCCTAACCCTAACCCTAACCCTAACCCTAACCCTAACCCTAACCCTAACCCTAACCCTAACCCTAACCCTAACCCTAACCCTAACCCTAACCCTAACCCTAACCCTAACCCTAACCCTAACCCTAACCCTAACCCTAACCCTAACCCTAACCCTAACCCTAACCCTAACCCTAACCCTAACCCTAACCCTAACCCTAACCCTAACCCTAACCCTAACCCTAACCCTAACCCTAACCCTAACCCTAACCCTAACCCTAACCCTAACCCTAACCCTAACCCTAACCCTAACCCTAACCCTAACCCTAACCCTAACCCTAACCCTAACCCTAACCCTAACCCTAACCCTAACCCTAACCCTAACCCTAACCCTAACCCTAACCCTAACCCTAACCCTAACCCTAACCCTAACCCTAACCCTAACCCTAACCCTAACCCTAACCCTAACCCTAACCCTAACCCTAACCCTAACCCTAACCCTAACCCTAACCCTAACCCTAACCCTAACCCTAACCCTAACCCTAACCCTAACCCTAACCCTAACCCTAACCCTAACCCTAACCCTAACCCTAACCCTAACCCTAACCCTAACCCTAACCCTAACCCTAACCCTAACCCTAACCCTAACCCTAACCCTAACCCTAACCCTAACCCTAACCCTAACCCTAACCCTAACCCTAACCCTAACCCTAACCCTAACCCTAACCCTAACCCTAACCCTAACCCTAACCCTAACCCTAACCCTAACCCTAACCCTAACCCTAACCCTAACCCTAACCCTAACCCTAACCCTAACCCTAACCCTAACCCTAACCCTAACCCTAACCCTAACCCTAACCCTAACCCTAACCCTAACCCTAACCCTAACCCTAACCCTAACCCTAACCCTAACCCTAACCCTAACCCTAACCCTAACCCTAACCCTAACCCTAACCCTAACCCTAACCCTAACCCTAACCCTAACCCTAACCCTAACCCTAACCCTAACCCTAACCCTAACCCTAACCCTAACCCTAACCCTAACCCTAACCCTAACCCTAACCCTAACCCTAACCCTAACCCTAACCCTAACCCTAACCCTAACCCTAACCCTAACCCTAACCCTAACCCTAACCCTAACCCTAACCCTAACCCTAACCCTAACCCTAACCCTAACCCTAACCCTAACCCTAACCCTAACCCTAACCCTAACCCTAACCCTAACCCTAACCCTAACCCTAACCCTAACCCTAACCCTAACCCTAACCCTAACCCTAACCCTAACCCTAACCCTAACCCTAACCCTAACCCTAACCCTAACCCTAACCCTAACCCTAACCCTAACCCTAACCCTAACCCTAACCCTAACCCTAACCCTAACCCTAACCCTAACCCTAACCCTAACCCTAACCCTAACCCTAACCCTAACCCTAACCCTAACCCTAACCCTAACCCTAACCCTAACCCTAACCCTAACCCTAACCCTAACCCTAACCCTAACCCTAACCCTAACCCTAACCCTAACCCTAACCCTAACCCTAACCCTAACCCTAACCCTAACCCTAACCCTAACCCTAACCCTAACCCTAACCCTAACCCTAACCCTAACCCTAACCCTAACCCTAACCCTAACCCTAACCCTAACCCTAACCCTAACCCTAACCCTAACCCTAACCCTAACCCTAACCCTAACCCTAACCCTAACCCTAACCCTAACCCTAACCCTAACCCTAACCCTAACCCTAACCCTAACCCTAACCCTAACCCTAACCCTAACCCTAACCCTAACCCTAACCCTAACCCTAACCCTAACCCTAACCCTAACCCTAACCCTAACCCTAACCCTAACCCTAACCCTAACCCTAACCCTAACCCTAACCCTAACCCTAACCCTAACCCTAACCCTAACCCTAACCCTAACCCTAACCCTAACCCTAACCCTAACCCTAACCCTAACCCTAACCCTAACCCTAACCCTAACCCTAACCCTAACCCTAACCCTAACCCTAACCCTAACCCTAACCCTAACCCTAACCCTAACCCTAACCCTAACCCTAACCCTAACCCTAACCCTAACCCTAACCCTAACCCTAACCCTAACCCTAACCCTAACCCTAACCCTAACCCTAACCCTAACCCTAACCCTAACCCTAACCCTAACCCTAACCCTAACCCTAACCCTAACCCTAACCCTAACCCTAACCCTAACCCTAACCCTAACCCTAACCCTAACCCTAACCCTAACCCTAACCCTAACCCTAACCCTAACCCTAACCCTAACCCTAACCCTAACCCTAACCCTAACCCTAACCCTAACCCTAACCCTAACCCTAACCCTAACCCTAACCCTAACCCTAACCCTAACCCTAACCCTAACCCTAACCCTAACCCTAACCCTAACCCTAACCCTAACCCTAACCCTAACCCTAACCCTAACCCTAACCCTAACCCTAACCCTAACCCTAACCCTAACCCTAACCCTAACCCTAACCCTAACCCTAACCCTAACCCTAACCCTAACCCTAACCCTAACCCTAACCCTAACCCTAACCCTAACCCTAACCCTAACCCTAACCCTAACCCTAACCCTAACCCTAACCCTAACCCTAACCCTAACCCTAACCCTAACCCTAACCCTAACCCTAACCCTAACCCTAACCCTAACCCTAACCCTAACCCTAACCCTAACCCTAACCCTAACCCTAACCCTAACCCTAACCCTAACCCTAACCCTAACCCTAACCCTAACCCTAACCCTAACCCTAACCCTAACCCTAACCCTAACCCTAACCCTAACCCTAACCCTAACCCTAACCCTAACCCTAACCCTAACCCTAACCCTAACCCTAACCCTAACCCTAACCCTAACCCTAACCCTAACCCTAACCCTAACCCTAACCCTAACCCTAACCCTAACCCTAACCCTAACCCTAACCCTAACCCTAACCCTAACCCTAACCCTAACCCTAACCCTAACCCTAACCCTAACCCTAACCCTAACCCTAACCCTAACCCTAACCCTAACCCTAACCCTAACCCTAACCCTAACCCTAACCCTAACCCTAACCCTAACCCTAACCCTAACCCTAACCCTAACCCTAACCCTAACCCTAACCCTAACCCTAACCCTAACCCTAACCCTAACCCTAACCCTAACCCTAACCCTAACCCTAACCCTAACCCTAACCCTAACCCTAACCCTAACCCTAACCCTAACCCTAACCCTAACCCTAACCCTAACCCTAACCCTAACCCTAACCCTAACCCTAACCCTAACCCTAACCCTAACCCTAACCCTAACCCTAACCCTAACCCTAACCCTAACCCTAACCCTAACCCTAACCCTAACCCTAACCCTAACCCTAACCCTAACCCTAACCCTAACCCTAACCCTAACCCTAACCCTAACCCTAACCCTAACCCTAACCCTAACCCTAACCCTAACCCTAACCCTAACCCTAACCCTAACCCTAACCCTAACCCTAACCCTAACCCTAACCCTAACCCTAACCCTAACCCTAACCCTAACCCTAACCCTAACCCTAACCCTAACCCTAACCCTAACCCTAACCCTAACCCTAACCCTAACCCTAACCCTAACCCTAACCCTAACCCTAACCCTAACCCTAACCCTAACCCTAACCCTAACCCTAACCCTAACCCTAACCCTAACCCTAACCCTAACCCTAACCCTAACCCTAACCCTAACCCTAACCCTAACCCTAACCCTAACCCTAACCCTAACCCTAACCCTAACCCTAACCCTAACCCTAACCCTAACCCTAACCCTAACCCTAACCCTAACCCTAACCCTAACCCTAACCCTAACCCTAACCCTAACCCTAACCCTAACCCTAACCCTAACCCTAACCCTAACCCTAACCCTAACCCTAACCCTAACCCTAACCCTAACCCTAACCCTAACCCTAACCCTAACCCTAACCCTAACCCTAACCCTAACCCTAACCCTAACCCTAACCCTAACCCTAACCCTAACCCTAACCCTAACCCTAACCCTAACCCTAACCCTAACCCTAACCCTAACCCTAACCCTAACCCTAACCCTAACCCTAACCCTAACCCTAACCCTAACCCTAACCCTAACCCTAACCCTAACCCTAACCCTAACCCTAACCCTAACCCTAACCCTAACCCTAACCCTAACCCTAACCCTAACCCTAACCCTAACCCTAACCCTAACCCTAACCCTAACCCTAACCCAACCCTAACCCTAACCCTAACCCTAACCCTAACCCTAACCCTAACCCTAACCCTAACCCTAACCCTAACCCTAACCCTAACCCTAACCCAACCCTAACCCTAACCCTAACCCTAACCCTAACCCTAACCCTAACCCTAACCCTAACCCTAACCCTAACCCTAACCCTAACCCTAACCCTAACCCTAACCCTAACCCTAACCCTAACCCTAACCCTAACCCTAACCCTAACCCTAACCCTAACCCTAACCCTAACCCTAACCCTAACCCTAACCCTAACCCTAACCCTAACCCTAACCCTAACCCTAACCCTAACCCTAACCCTAACCCTAACCCTAACCCTAACCCTAACCCTAACCCTAACCCTAACCCTAACCCTAACCCTAACCCTAACCCTAACCCTAACCCTAACCCTAACCCTAACCCTAACCCTAACCCTAACCCTAACCCTAACCCTAACCCTAACCCTAACCCTAACCCTAACCCTAACCCTAACCCTAACCCTAACCCTAACCCTAACCCTAACCCTAACCCTAACCCTAACCCTAACCCTAACCCTAACCCTAACCCTAACCCTAACCCTAACCCTAACCCTAACCCTAACCCTAACCCTAACCCTAACCCTAACCCTAACCCTAACCCTAACCCTAACCCTAACCCTAACCCTAACCCTAACCCTAACCCTAACCCTAACCCTAACCCTAACCCTAACCCTAACCCTAACCCTAACCCTAACCCTAACCCTAACCCTAACCCTAACCCTAACCCTAACCCTAACCCTAACCCTAACCCTAACCCTAACCCTAACCCTAACCCTAACCCTAACCCTAACCCTAACCCTAACCCTAACCCTAACCCTAACCCTAACCCTAACCCTAACCCTAACCCTAACCCTAACCCTAACCCTAACCCTAACCCTAACCCTAACCCTAACCCTAACCCTAACCCTAACCCTAACCCTAACCCTAACCCTAACCCTAACCCTAACCCTAACCCTAACCCTAACCCTAACCCTAACCCTAACCCTAACCCTAACCCTAACCCTAACCCTAACCCTAACCCTAACCCTAACCCTAACCCTAACCCTAACCCTAACCCTAACCCTAACCCTAACCCTAACCCTAACCCTAACCCTAACCCTAACCCTAACCCTAACCCTAACCCTAACCCTAACCCTAACCCTAACCCTAACCCTAACCCTAACCCTAACCCTAACCCTAACCCTAACCCTAACCCTAACCCTAACCCTAACCCTAACCCTAACCCTAACCCTAACCCTAACCCTAACCCTAACCCTAACCCTAACCCTAACCCTAACCCTAACCCTAACCCTAACCCTAACCCTAACCCTAACCCTAACCCTAACCCTAACCCTAACCCTAACCCTAACCCTAACCCTAACCCTAACCCTAACCCTAACCCTAACCCTAACCCTAACCCTAACCCTAACCCTAACCCTAACCCTAACCCTAACCCTAACCCTAACCCTAACCCTAACCCTAACCCTAACCCTAACCCTAACCCTAACCCTAACCCTAACCCTAACCCTAACCCTAACCCTAACCCTAACCCTAACCCTAACCCTAACCCTAACCCTAACCCTAACCCTAACCCTAACCCTAACCCTAACCCTAACCCTAACCCTAACCCTAACCCTAACCCTAACCCTAACCCTAACCCTAACCCTAACCCTAACCCTAACCCTAACCCTAACCCTAACCCTAACCCTAACCCTAACCCTAACCCTAACCCTAACCCTAACCCTAACCCTAACCCTAACCCTAACCCTAACCCTAACCCTAACCCTAACCCTAACCCTAACCCTAACCCTAACCCTAACCCTAACCCTAACCCTAACCCTAACCCTAACCCTAACCCTAACCCTAACCCTAACCCTAACCCTAACCCTAACCCTAACCCTAACCCTAACCCTAACCCTAACCCTAACCCTAACCCTAACCCTAACCCTAACCCTAACCCTAACCCTAACCCTAACCCTAACCCTAACCCTAACCCTAACCCTAACCCTAACCCTAACCCTAACCCTAACCCTAACCCTAACCCTAACCCTAACCCTAACCCTAACCCTAACCCTAACCCTAACCCTAACCCTAACCCTAACCCTAACCCTAACCCTAACCCTAACCCTAACCCTAACCCTAACCCTAACCCTAACCCTAACCCTAACCCTAACCCTAACCCTAACCCTAACCCTAACCCTAACCCTAACCCTAACCCTAACCCTAACCCTAACCCTAACCCTAACCCTAACCCTAACCCTAACCCTAACCCTAACCCTAACCCTAACCCTAACCCTAACCCTAACCCTAACCCTAACCCTAACCCTAACCCTAACCCTAACCCTAACCCTAACCCTAACCCTAACCCTAACCCTAACCCTAACCCTAACCCTAACCCTAACCCTAACCCTAACCCTAACCCTAACCCTAACCCTAACCCTAACCCTAACCCTAACCCTAACCCTAACCCTAACCCTAACCCTAACCCTAACCCTAACCCTAACCCTAACCCTAACCCTAACCCTAACCCTAACCCTAACCCTAACCCTAACCCTAACCCTAACCCTAACCCTAACCCTAACCCTAACCCTAACCCTAACCCTAACCCTAACCCTAACCCTAACCCTAACCCTAACCCTAACCCTAACCCTAACCCTAACCCTAACCCTAACCCTAACCCTAACCCTAACCCTAACCCTAACCCTAACCCTAACCCTAACCCTAACCCTAACCCTAACCCTAACCCTAACCCTAACCCTAACCCTAACCCTAACCCTAACCCTAACCCTAACCCTAACCCTAACCCTAACCCTAACCCTAACCCTAACCCTAACCCTAACCCTAACCCTAACCCTAACCCTAACCCTAACCCTAACCCTAACCCTAACCCTAACCCTAACCCTAACCCTAACCCTAACCCTAACCCTAACCCTAACCCTAACCCTAACCCTAACCCTAACCCTAACCCTAACCCTAACCCTAACCCTAACCCTAACCCTAACCCTAACCCTAACCCTAACCCTAACCCTAACCCTAACCCTAACCCTAACCCTAACCCTAACCCTAACCCTAACCCTAACCCTAACCCTAACCCTAACCCTAACCCTAACCCTAACCCTAACCCTAACCCTAACCCTAACCCTAACCCTAACCCTAACCCTAACCCTAACCCTAACCCTAACCCTAACCCTAACCCTAACCCTAACCCTAACCCTAACCCTAACCCTAACCCTAACCCTAACCCTAACCCTAACCCTAACCCTAACCCTAACCCTAACCCTAACCCTAACCCTAACCCTAACCCTAACCCTAACCCTAACCCTAACCCTAACCCTAACCCTAACCCTAACCCTAACCCTAACCCTAACCCTAACCCTAACCCTAACCCTAACCCTAACCCTAACCCTAACCCTAACCCTAACCCTAACCCTAACCCTAACCCTAACCCTAACCCTAACCCTAACCCTAACCCTAACCCTAACCCTAACCCTAACCCTAACCCTAACCCTAACCCTAACCCTAACCCTAACCCTAACCCTAACCCTAACCCTAACCCTAACCCTAACCCTAACCCTAACCCTAACCCTAACCCTAACCCTAACCCTAACCCTAACCCTAACCCTAACCCTAACCCTAACCCTAACCCTAACCCTAACCCTAACCCTAACCCTAACCCTAACCCTAACCCTAACCCTAACCCTAACCCTAACCCTAACCCTAACCCTAACCCTAACCCTAACCCTAACCCTAACCCTAACCCTAACCCTAACCCTAACCCTAACCCTAACCCTAACCCTAACCCTAACCCTAACCCTAACCCTAACCCTAACCCTAACCCTAACCCTAACCCTAACCCTAACCCTAACCCTAACCCTAACCCTAACCCTAACCCTAACCCTAACCCTAACCCTAACCCTAACCCTAACCCTAACCCTAACCCTAACCCTAACCCTAACCCTAACCCTAACCCTAACCCTAACCCTAACCCTAACCCTAACCCTAACCCTAACCCTAACCCTAACCCTAACCCTAACCCTAACCCTAACCCTAACCCTAACCCTAACCCTAACCCTAACCCTAACCCTAACCCTAACCCTAACCCTAACCCTAACCCTAACCCTAACCCTAACCCTAACCCTAACCCTAACCCTAACCCTAACCCTAACCCTAACCCTAACCCTAACCCTAACCCTAACCCTAACCCTAACCCTAACCCTAACCCTAACCCTAACCCTAACCCTAACCCTAACCCTAACCCTAACCCTAACCCTAACCCTAACCCTAACCCTAACCCTAACCCTAACCCTAACCCTAACCCTAACCCTAACCCTAACCCTAACCCTAACCCTAACCCTAACCCTAACCCTAACCCTAACCCTAACCCTAACCCTAACCCTAACCCTAACCCTAACCCTAACCCTAACCCTAACCCTAACCCTAACCCTAACCCTAACCCTAACCCTAACCCTAACCCTAACCCTAACCCTAACCCTAACCCTAACCCTAACCCTAACCCTAACCCTAACCCTAACCCTAACCCTAACCCTAACCCTAACCCTAACCCTAACCCTAACCCTAACCCTAACCCTAACCCTAACCCTAACCCTAACCCTAACCCTAACCCTAACCCTAACCCTAACCCTAACCCTAACCCTAACCCTAACCCTAACCCTAACCCTAACCCTAACCCTAACCCTAACCCTAACCCTAACCCTAACCCTAACCCTAACCCTAACCCTAACCCTAACCCTAACCCTAACCCTAACCCTAACCCTAACCCTAACCCTAACCCTAACCCTAACCCTAACCCTAACCCTAACCCTAACCCTAACCCTAACCCTAACCCTAACCCTAACCCTAACCCTAACCCTAACCCTAACCCTAACCCTAACCCTAACCCTAACCCTAACCCTAACCCTAACCCTAACCCTAACCCTAACCCTAACCCTAACCCTAACCCTAACCCTAACCCTAACCCTAACCCTAACCCTAACCCTAACCCTAACCCTAACCCTAACCCTAACCCTAACCCTAACCCTAACCCTAACCCTAACCCTAACCCTAACCCTAACCCTAACCCTAACCCTAACCCTAACCCTAACCCTAACCCTAACCCTAACCCTAACCCTAACCCTAACCCTAACCCTAACCCTAACCCTAACCCTAACCCTAACCCTAACCCTAACCCTAACCCTAACCCTAACCCTAACCCTAACCCTAACCCTAACCCTAACCCTAACCCTAACCCTAACCCTAACCCTAACCCTAACCCTAACCCTAACCCTAACCCTAACCCTAACCCTAACCCTAACCCTAACCCTAACCCTAACCCTAACCCTAACCCTAACCCTAACCCTAACCCTAACCCTAACCCTAACCCTAACCCTAACCCTAACCCTAACCCTAACCCTAACCCTAACCCTAACCCTAACCCTAACCCTAACCCTAACCCTAACCCTAACCCTAACCCTAACCCTAACCCTAACCCTAACCCTAACCCTAACCCTAACCCTAACCCTAACCCTAACCCTAACCCTAACCCTAACCCTAACCCTAACCCTAACCCTAACCCTAACCCTAACCCTAACCCTAACCCTAACCCTAACCCTAACCCTAACCCTAACCCTAACCCTAACCCTAACCCTAACCCTAACCCTAACCCTAACCCTAACCCTAACCCTAACCCTAACCCTAACCCTAACCCTAACCCTAACCCTAACCCTAACCCTAACCCTAACCCTAACCCTAACCCTAACCCTAACCCTAACCCTAACCCTAACCCTAACCCTAACCCTAACCCTAACCCTAACCCTAACCCTAACCCTAACCCTAACCCTAACCCTAACCCTAACCCTAACCCTAACCCTAACCCTAACCCTAACCCTAACCCTAACCCTAACCCTAACCCTAACCCTAACCCTAACCCTAACCCTAACCCTAACCCTAACCCTAACCCTAACCCTAACCCTAACCCTAACCCTAACCCTAACCCTAACCCTAACCCTAACCCTAACCCTAACCCTAACCCTAACCCTAACCCTAACCCTAACCCTAACCCTAACCCTAACCCTAACCCTAACCCTAACCCTAACCCTAACCCTAACCCTAACCCTAACCCTAACCCTAACCCTAACCCTAACCCTAACCCTAACCCTAACCCTAACCCTAACCCTAACCCTAACCCTAACCCTAACCCTAACCCTAACCCTAACCCTAACCCTAACCCTAACCCTAACCCTAACCCTAACCCTAACCCTAACCCTAACCCTAACCCTAACCCTAACCCTAACCCTAACCCTAACCCTAACCCTAACCCTAACCCTAACCCTAACCCTAACCCTAACCCTAACCCTAACCCTAACCCTAACCCTAACCCTAACCCTAACCCTAACCCTAACCCTAACCCTAACCCTAACCCTAACCCTAACCCTAACCCTAACCCTAACCCTAACCCTAACCCTAACCCTAACCCTAACC
>NW_025721411.1:17500-72370 GCF_922984935.1 Meles meles
CCTTCAGTGCCACACCGGGACTATAACTCCCAAGCTGATGCCCAGCAAGAACCCCTCCCTCAGCTCTGCCCCTGGGAAACTTCCCAGCGCTGGGACCCTCGGGGGAGCCATGTGGGCCCAGCCTGTGTTCCCAGACAGCTGAAACACACACCAAGAAAGAAAGTGCTCTAGACCATGAGTGTCAGCACAGTCCGAATCGCTGCCCAACGCCGGTCAACTCGTATCAGGTTTCTTCCCAAATCGATATCAATTTGGGCAGTAAGCTCATGAGAACTGGTCCAAAAAAAAAAAAAAAAAAAAAAAACAGCGAAATTGCTTCCTGCAACTCATGTCTCCAAGGCCTCCACTTCGCCTTGGCTCAGGGTCCGGAGTGGTCACTGGCCAATTCTCATGAGTTTTCTGCCCAAATGGATAACGATTTGGGCAGAAAGCTGATGAGAATTGACCAGGAAACCCCTGGGGAACTCCCTCCCTGTGACACGTCTGCAGGGCAGCTGCCTTTACCTAAACGAGGGTCCCAAATCGGAGTGGTCCAAACCCTGTGAGAGAGCCCTCTATGAGCCAGGTGCACACGAGTTCAACACCTCTCACCACTCAGCCGCCTGGTGTAACTGCCTCAGTGCCAGCAGATCTGGCCTGCCATGCCTCTAGGCTGGAACAGAAACCCTAGTTTCAGTTTTGAGGCTTCCATTCCAAGGGTCCTCTCCCCAAGCCCCCCAGATAAAGACCTCGGAGTAACACCCCAGGACTCCACACACAACACGGTAGGAATTTGTGCCCATTGGAGCTGTGCAAAACCCTCCGATGGGGAAAAACTGCATGCCCGCATAAAGCTACCCTGACCATTGGTGAACCCCCAGCCATAAAGCCAGATATTTGTGACGCCAGATGTATGCCCCCAATTCAGCTCTGAGGTCAGCCCACCTCACAGATGGCAGATAGGGCCTTCAATGACCCAAGGCCCTAACCCTAACTCTAGTTTGGGTTTTCAGGCTTCCATTCTGAGGAGGCTGGCCCCAAGCACCCCCCCCCCGATTAAGGGCCCATGAGTGACAACCCAAGAATCTGCCCTCCACATGGATGGAAACCATGCCATTTGGAGCTACACTGAACCCTCAGAGAGGGAGAAACCTGCATGTTCCCCTAAAGCCACCCCTATCATAGGCGCCACCACCCCTCAGTGACAAACCCTGATTCTACAGGGTCACCAGATGAATGTCCTAAACTCACCCCTGAGTAGAGCCTGCCTCAGCACTCTCAAATCAGGCCTGCCATGTCCCTAAGCCCTAACCCTAACCCTAGGTGGGGTATGCAGGCTTGCATACCCTGAGGCCTGGCCCCCAAACCCACCAGATTGGGGATACCTGAGGCTCACACGGGCACCATTTTGCCTCCTAGGACAAAGTGGTGCCACTGGGACCTGCACAGATTCCTCAGAGCAGGGAAACCTGCATGCCCCCCAAGCTACCCCCAGCATCTGTGACTCCCTGGACTCAAACCCAGAATCCAACCCCCACCTGACACCCACCCTCACATCAGCCCACCAGGGAGCCTGCCTCAGCACTGGCAGATCGGTCCTGCCATGTCCTTAGGCCCTTACCGTAACCCTAGTTTTGGTTTCCAAGCTTCTATCCAAAAAGATCCAGCCCCCACGTCCCCCAGATTAAGGATTACTGAGCGACACCACAGGACTCCACCCCCCATTTGGGAAGACATCTTGTGGTTTGGGGCTGTGCTGAACCTTCAGATGGGGAGAAACATGAAAACCCCCCTAAAGCCACCCCCACCATGAGAGGACCCCATGGCCATAAAACTGGATTCTGCTGTGCCGCTGGACTCATGCCCTAGACTCAGCCTTGAGGGGAGCCTGCATCAGCGCCGGCACATCGGGCCTGCCATGCCCTTATGCCCTAACACTAACCCTAGGTGGGATGGACAGGCTTCCATATCCAAAGGCCTGTTCCCCAAGCTCGCTGACGAGCACCTCTGAGACTCACACGGCATAGATTAAGGGCGCCTCAGGGACACTCCCGGACTGTGCCCCACACACATGAGGAAACCGTGCCCTTTGGAGCTCTGCAGAACTGTGAGACTGGGAGACACCTGCATGCCACTCTGAGGACACCCCCAGCTTCTGTAGCCTCCCTGGACACAAACTCAGAGTCTGACGTGCCACCTGATGACCACCCTGACATCAGCTCCTTGGGGAACCACCTCCAGACCAGCAGTTCCGGCCTGCGACGCCCCTAGCTCACCTCTCCTCAGGGACCCCTGTCAGCTCTAGGCAGACCTGGAACTCCCCTGCCTGCCGCAAAGCTCTGGGATCCCCTCTCCTTCTTCTCAATTTACACCAGCCCAAGGCTTTCATGAGAAAGAGGGAAGGCTACCTCCTGAAGGCGCACACCTCCTTTCCTCTTCTGCCCTAGTTCTCCACTTACCTTTGTACCTGGGCAAACTGGAAGGAACATATCCATGGAACGTGACATGCTCTGAGATCTAAATCTTTCCGGGCAGCTTTCTGAGGGCTCCTTATGCAATCAGAACCTAGTGTATCCTACCACAGTGTGTTTGCAAATGATCATCAACAGAACAGGAGAGCAAAAATCCCTCCATTTTTACCTCACTCTTCATGAAGTAGAACATGGTTTTCTTCTTTCCTTCCTTTTCTTCAATTCCAATTTCTTTCCATGCAGTGTTCATTCCTTTGCTTGAGGGGTTAGATTTCATGATTTCTCACCTGCATAGAACACCCAGAGCTCATCACAACAAGTACCCTCCCTGCCTGCCACCCAGGAGGAAACCGTGCCATTTGAGGCTATGCAGAATCCTAGGAATGGAACAACCCGCATGCCTCCCTGAGGACACCCCCAACCTCAATGCCCCCCACTCAGTCACAAACTCACAGCCTGACGTGCTTACTAACCCCTGGGCTTGATTCAGCCCCCAGGCTCCTCGCCTCAGCGCCGGCAGATTAGGCCTGGATACCCCTAAGCTCTAACCCAAACCGTAGTTTGTGTTTTCAGGCTTCTGTGCCCAGAGAACTGGCCAACAAGCCCTCCAAATTGGGAACCCCTGAGCCACACCTAAGGACTCCACCTCCCATCCAGGAGGAAACCCTTCCCTTTGGAGCTGCCCAGAACCCTCAGACCGAGAGAGACCCACATGCTTTCCCGAGGCCACCCTCACCGCAGACGGCCCACACAACAAAACCCAGAGCCTGACATGATGCTTGACTCCCATTCTCGACTCAGCCCATCAGGGAACCTGCCTCAGCACCGGCAGGTTGGGTCTGCCATGCTCCTAGGCCCTAACCCTACGTTGGCTTTTCCAGCTTCCATACACAGAGAACTGGCCCCCAAGCCCTCCAGATTGGGGACACCTGAGCCACACCTCAGGACTCTGGCTGTCATCCAGGAGGAAACCATACCCATAGGAGCTGTGCAAAACCCTCAGAGCAGGAGAAACCCGCATGCCCCCATAATGCCACTCCAAAAATCAGTGGCCCCCCACCATAAAGCCAGATTCTGCTGTGGTGCCGGACAAATGCCCTCAACTCAGCCCTGAGGGGAGCCTGCCTCAGTGCCAGGAGATCGGGCCTGTCATGCCCTAGGCCCGAACCCTACCCCTAGTTTGTGTTTTCAGGCTTCCATTCTGAGAAGCCTGGCTCACAAGGCCCATGGATAAAGGACTCCTGAGTGACACTCCAAGACTCTGCCAGCCACGGGGTAGGAAATCATGCTCTTTAGACCTGCGCTGAACACACAGAGGCGGAGAAACCTGCAGGCCCCCCTAAAGCCAACCCATCATCGGCGGCCCCCATGCACTGAGACAGATTCTATCGCAACGCCAGACACATGCCCTCATTTCAGCCCTGAGGGGGGCCCACCTCAGCGCCAGCAGATCAGGCCTGCCATGCCCCTAGGCCCTAATCCTAACCCTACATTGGGTTTTCTGGAATCCATACCCAGAGCCCTGCTCTAGAATCTCTCCATGTGGGGGACCCCTGAGACATTAAACAGGACTGCTCCTGTCCCCCCAAAAGGAAGCCTTGCTATTTGGAACTGCACAAAACCCCCAGAGGGGGGAAAACATTCACGAACCCATGAGGCCACCCTCACATTCCGTGGCCCTATGGACACAAACTCAAACCTGAGTGACCTCCTGACACTCGCCCTAACTGCAGATCCCAGGGGACGCACCTCAGCATCTGCAGATCAGGCTTGCCATGCCTAGGCCCTAACATTCAACCTTGGTTAGGGTTTCAGACTCCTGTCCCCAGAGTCCTGGCCCACCAGACCTCCAGACTGAGGACTCTTGAGCCACATCACAGAACCTGGCCAGCCCTCCAAAAGGAAACTGTGCCCTACAGAGCTTCCCCAAACTCCCAGATTTGGAGAAACACACACGGCTCCCAAAGGACACCACCACTTGCTGTGGCCATCCCTGGACAGTGATACACATTCTGACACTCAGCTTGAGCCCTCACCTCCACTCAGCCTCCCAGGTATCTGGCCCCAGAGCCAGCAGATCAGACCTGCCATACCCCTAGGCCCTAGTCCTAACCCTAGCATTGGTTTTCAGACATCTATCCATAGAGACCTGGTCTCCAGTCCCTCCATATGGTGGACCCCTGAGCCACAAAACACAACTCCTCCTGCCCCTCAAGAAAACCTGGCTATTTAGAGCTCTGAAAAACCTCAGAGTAGGAGAAAACTGCATGGCCCCTGAGGTCTCCGCCACTTTCAGAGATTGCCCTGGACACACACCCCCATTTTGACCCTCAGCCTAAACCTGTTTTCAACTCAGCCCCCTGGGAAGCTTGCCCCAGAGTCAGATCAGCCTTTTAGGCCCCCGGACCGTATTTCTAATCCTAGGTTGGGTTTTCCGGCATCCATACCCAGAGCCCTGCTCTCGAATCCCTCCATATGGAGGACCCCTGAGCCATAAAGTAGGACTCCTCCCATCACCCAGAATGAAATGTTGCTAGTTGGAGCTGCACAAATCCCCCAGAGTGGGAGAAACATCCATGGGGCCATGAGGCCTGCCCCACATTCAGCAGACTTAATGGACAGGAACTCTAGCCTGAGCGACCACCCGACACTTGCCCTAACTGCAGATCCTGGGGAGCTCATCTCAGAGTCTGCAGAATGGTCTGTCAGCCCTAGGCCCTCAACCTAACCCTAGTTTGGGTTTCAGACTTCTGTCCCCACAGTCCTGGCCCACAAGCCCTCCAGAGTGGGGCTCTGAAGCCACACTATAGAACTTTGCCTGCCCTACAGAAGGAAATCATGCCCTTTGGAGCTGTACAAAACCCCCAGATTAAGGGAAACCTGCAAGCTCCTGATGCCACCCCCATTTAAGGAGAACATCCCTGGACAGTGATACACATTCTGGCGCTCAGCTTGAGCCCCGATCTCCAGTCAGTCACCCACGTAGCTGGCCCCACAGCTAACAGATCCGATCTGCCATGCCACTAGGCCCTAAACCTAAGACTAATTTGGGATTTCAGACATCTGTCCCTAGGGGCCTGGTCTCAAATCCCTCCGTATCAGGGACCCTGACCACAAAATGGAACTCTTCCTGCCCCCCATAAAGAAACCATGCTATTTAGAGCTGTGTAAAAACCTCAGAGTAGGAGAAACCTGCATGGCCCCTGAGGCCACCCCCACTTCCATAGGCCGCCCAGGACACAACCCCACATTTTGACAGTCAACCTGAGCCCCGTTTTCAACTCAGACCCCTGGGTAGCTCACCTCAGAGCCAAGAGACCGAGCCTGCCATGCCCCTAGGTCCTAAGCCTAACCCTCAGGTTTTCAGGCATCCATACCCAGAGCCCTGCTCTCAAATCCCTCCATATAGGGGGCCCCTGAGCCATAAAACAAGACTCCTCCTGTCTCCCAGAAGGAGCGTTTGCTATTTGCAGCTATGCAAAACCCTCAGAGCAGGAGAAACCTCCATGGCCCAGGGAAGCTACTCTCACATTCGGCAGCCCTCATAGAAACAAATTTCAGCCTGAGCGACTGCTGGACACTTGCCCTATTTAAGATCCTGGGACCTCGCCTCAGTTTCTGCAGATCGGGTCTGAAATGCCCTAGGCCCTAATCATAACCCTAGCTTGGGTTTTCAGCCTTCTGTCCCCAGAGTCCTGACTCATAAGCCCTCTAGATTGGGATCTCCAGAGCCACACCACAGGACTCTGTCTGCCCTCCAGAAGGAAACTGTGCCCTAGGGAACTGCACAAAATGCCCAGTTTAGGAAAAACCTGCACGGCTCCCGATTCCACCCATCCCTGGACAGTGATACACGTTCTGACACTCACCTTCAGCCCCAACCTCCAGTCAACCACCCAGGTAGCTGGCCCCAGAGCCAGCAGATCGGACCTGCCATGACCTTAGGCCCTAATCCTAACTGTAGCTTGGGTTTCAGGCATCTGTCCCTGGAGGCTTGGTCTCAAATCCCTCCATACGGGTGATCTCTGAGCCACACAGAACTACTCGACCTCCAGAAGGAACCGTTGCTATTTGGAGCTGTGACAAACCCTCACAGTACGAGAAACCTGCATGGTCCCTGAGGCCACCCCCACTCTCAGCGGCTGCCTTGGACACAAACCCACATTGTGACCCTCAGCATAAAATCCGTTTTCAACTCAGCCCCCAGAGTAGCTCACCCCAGAGACAGCAGATCGGGACTTCCGTGCCCCTAGGCCCTAATCCTAACCCTAGGTTGAGTTTTCCAGCATCCATACCTAGACACCTCCTCTCAAATCCTTCCATATGGGGGACCCCAGAACCATAAAACAGGACTCCTCCTGTACCCCAGAAGGAAAGCTTGCTATTTGGAGCTGAGCAAAACCCCAGAGTGGGAGAAACATCCATGGCCACATGAGGCCGGCAACACATTCAGCGGCCCTCATGGACACAAACTCCAGCCTGAGCGACCACCTGACACTTGCCATAACTGCAGATCTCGTGGGGGCTCGCTCGGCATCTGCAGATCAGGTTTGCCATCTCCAAGGCCATAACCCTAACCCTTGCTTGGGTGTTCAGACTTTCATCCCCAGAGTCCTAGGCTACAAGCCCTGCAGGTTGGGACTCTGTGGCCACACCACAGGACTCTGCCTGGCCTCCAGAAGGAAACCGAGCCCTATGGAGCTGAATAAACCCCCAGTTTAGGAGAAACTGCACTGCCCTCGATGCCACCCCGCTTTCGTAGGCCGCCCTGAACTGTCCCGCAGCCTGAGCTCCGACCTCCAGTCAGCCACCCACGTTGCTAGCCCCAGAGCCAGCAGATAGGACCTGCAATGCCCCTAGGCCTTAATCCTAAACCTAGGTTGGGTATTCAGGCATCCATACCCAGAGCCCTCCCCTTGAATCCCTCCATATGGGGGACACCTGAACCATAAAACAGGACTCCTCCTGTACACCAGAAGGAATCCTTGTTTTTTGCAGCTGAGCATAAGCCACAGAGCAGGAGAAACCTCCATGGCTCCATGAGGCCACCCCCACATTCGGCAGACCTCATAGACACAAACTCCAGCCTGAGGGACCACCTGACACTTGCCCTACATCAGATTCCGAGGAGCTCACCTCAGCATCTGCAGATCGGGCCGGCCATGCCCTAGGCCCTAACTTAAACCCTAGCTTGGGTTTTCATACTTCCTTCTCCAAAGTCCTGGCCCACAAGCCCTTAAGAAAGGGGACTCTGCCCGCATCGGGCTCTCTGCTCAGCAGGGAGCCTGCTTCCCTCTCTCTCTCTCTCTGCCTGCCTCTCTATCTACTTGTGATCTCTCTCTGTCTAATAAATGAATAAAATCTTTAAAAAAAAAAAAAAAAGAATGGGGACTCTGGAGCCACACCTCAAGACTCTGCCTGCCCTCCAGAAGGAAACTGTGTCCTATGGAACTGCAAAAAAAACCCAGATTAGGAGAAACCTGCATGGCCCCTGAGGTCACCCCCAAGTTCATCGGTCACATTGGACACAAACCCATATTGTGACCCTGAGCCTGAGACCCATTTTCAATTCAGCCCCCTGGGTAGCTTGCCACAGAGCCAGCATATCGGGCCTGCCATGCCTCTAGGTCCTAATACTAGCCCTATGTTGGTTTTCAGGCATCCATATCCATAGGCCTGGTCTCCAATCCTTCCATATGGAGAACCCCTGAGCCATAAAACAGGACTCCTCCCTTCCCCCAAGAAGGATACCTTCTTATTTGCCCCTGCACAAAACCCTCAGATCGGGAGAAACATCTCTGGCCCCATGAGGCCAGCCCCACATTCGGCAGCCCTCATGGATACAAACTCCAGCCTGATTGACCGCCTGACATGCGCCCTACCTTCAGATCCCAGGGAGCTCACCTCAGAGTCTGCAGATCAGGCCTGCCATGCCCTAGACCCTAACCCTAACCCTAGCTTGCATTTTCCAACTTCCGTCCCCAGAGTCCTGGCCCACAAGCCCTCCAGACTGGGGATTCCAGAGCCACACCACAAGACTCTGCCTGCCCTGCAGAAAGGAAGGCGCATGAGCCCCTAAACACACTCCCACCATCGGCAGCTCCCTGGACAAAATGCCGGATTCTGCCACGACGCCGGATGCATGTCCTCCACTCAGCCCTGAGGTGGCCTGCCTCGACACCAGCATATCGGAGCTGCCATGCCCCTAGGCCTTAACCCTAACCCTAGGTTTGTTGTATAGGCTTCCATACGCAGAGGCCTAGCCCCCAAACCCGCCAGATTGGAGACAACTGAGACTCACTCTGGTAGTCTGCTGGGCACCTATGCTGCTATGGTGCCATTTGGAGCTGCTCAGACCTCAGAGCGGGAGAAAACTTCATGCCCCACAAGGCAAGCCCCAGCATCTGCCCCCCTCCTGGACAAAAACCCAGATTCACACAAGCCACCTATCACCCGCCCTCAACTCAGGCCACCAGGGAGCCCGTCTCAGCACTGGCAGATCGGGCCTGCCGTGCCCCAAGACCCTAACCCTAGTTTGGGTTTTCAGGCTTCCATCCCAAGAGGCCTTGCCCCAAAGTCCTCCTGATTAAGGACCCCTGAGTGACAATCTGACTCCGCTTGCCACAGGGGAGGAAACCTTGCGGTTTGCAGCTATGCCAAACCATCACAGTGGGAGAAACCTGCAAGCCCCCTAAAGACACCCCCACCATCAGTGTCCCACCTGGCCGTAAAGCCCTATTCTTCCGAGCTACCAAATGCATGCCCTCAACTCAGCCCTGAGAGGAGCCCACATCAGCACCATCAGATAGGGCCTGCCATGCCCGTAGGACCTAATACAAAGGCTTTCATCATGAGAGGCCGGTCCCTTAAGCCACCTGGATTAAGGACCCCTGAGAGACACCCCAGGACACTGCCCACCAAGCGGGAGGAAACCTTGCCATTTGGAGCTCGCCAAACCTTCAGAGTGGGAGAAACCTACATGCCCCCCTAAAGCCACCCCCACCATCGGCGGCCCACCTGGCCATAACACCGGATTCTGCCATGGCCCTGGACGAATGCCGTCAACTCAGCCCTGAGTGGGCCTGCCACAGCGCCAGCAGATCGGGCTTCTAATACCCCTAGGCCCTAACCCTAACCATAGTTTGGGTTTTCAGGCTTCCATTCTGAGGTGCCTGGCCACCAAGCTCCATGGATTAAGGACCCCTGAGCTATACACAAGGACTTCCCCCACCAGATGGTAGGAACCTGTGCCTTTTGGAGCTGCACTGAACCCTTAGCGGGGGAGAAAACTACATGCCCCCTTAAAGCAACCCCCACCTTCAGCAGCCTTCCTGGGCATAAAGCCAGATTCTGCTGTGGTGTCAGATGAGTTCCCTCAATTCAGCTCTGAGAGGAGCCTGCCTCAATGCCGCCCATTGTGCCTGTAATGCCCCTAGGCCCTAACCCTAACCCTAGTTTGGGTTTTCAGGCTTCCATTCTGAGGGGCTGGGCTCTCACGCCCCCAGATAAAGGACCCTGAGTGACACTCCAGGACTTTGCCAGCCACGTGGTTGGAAACTGTGCCGTTTGGAGCTGTGCCAAACCCTCAGAGGGGAACAAACCTGCTGCCACCCTAAAGCCACCCCAAACATCAGTGGCCCCCCTGCCATAAAGCCATATTCTTCCACGGTGCTGGAAGCATGCACTCAACTCAGACCTGAGGGGAGCCCCCCTCAGTGCCAGCAGATCGGGCCTGCCATGCCCCTAGGCCCTAAGCCTAACCCCAGGTGGTGTGCACAGGCTTCCTTAGTCCACCCCCACCTCTGGGGGCCACTCGGTCACAAAACACAAGGCTTGACACACAGCCTGTCACGCATCCTTGACTCAGCCAAATGGGGATCCTGCCTCAGTGTTGACATACCGGGCCTGCCATGCTCCTAGGCCCTAACCTTAACCCTAGTTTGGCTTTTCAGGCTTCCATCCACAGAGAACTGGCCCCCAAGTCCTCCAGATTGGGAAACCCTGAGCCACAACCCAGAACTCCGCCTGCCACCCAGGAGGAAAC
This sequence comes from Meles meles, assembly GCF_922984935.1. Taxonomy (NCBI): domain Eukaryota; kingdom Metazoa; phylum Chordata; class Mammalia; order Carnivora; family Mustelidae; genus Meles; species Meles meles. The sequence continues at coordinate 27,995 of NW_025721411.1, forward strand.
CGTGCTGTTCAGACCTGCACAAAACCCACAGAGCAGGAGAAACCTGCGTGACTCCCTGAGGCCACCCCAACATTTGGTGCCCCACCAGGCCACAAACATGAAGGCTGACATTCAGCAAGACCGCCTGACTCAACACAGCCCCCCGGAAAGCTCCACTGGGTGGGGGTCCTCGGGGGAGCCACATGGGCCCAGCCAGTATTCCCAGATGGCTGGAACACACGTCTAGCGAGAAACTGCTCAAGACCGTGGGCACCAGCACAGCCCAAATTGCGGCCCAACGCTGGCCAATTCTCATAAGCTTTCTGCTCAAATCGATATTGATTTAGGCAGGAAGCTCATGAGAACTGTTCAGAAAACCCCCAGCGAACTAGCTGGCAGTGGCGCGGGCCACCACAGGGCCGCCGCCTGGGCCTGCCCTTGAATCTCGAGTGGTCGTGGCCTGAACCCTGCGAAATAGCCCTCTATGAGCCAGGGCCACGTGTGACCTACCCCTCCTGCTATTCAGTCCCATGGGGTGCCTGCCCCAGTGCTGTTGGTTTGGGCCTGCCAGGCCCCTAGGCCCCTGCCCTAAGTCTCCTTTGGGTTTTCAGGCTTCAGACCCTGGGACCTGTCCCGAGTGCTCCAGATTGGGGACCCCGGTGTGGCACCTGCCAGGAGTCCACCTGCCACCCTGAAGGATACGGTGGCCTTCGGAGCTACGCAGAACCCTCAGACTGGGAGAAAAACACATGCATCCCTGAGGCCACCCCCACCTCTGTTGCCCCGCCCCATCCACAAAACCTGGAGTCTGACACGCCTCTTGACCCTCATCTTCAACTCATGCCCCCTCTGGGGATCCCACCTCAGAGTTGGCTGATCAGGCCTGTCATTCCCCTAAGCCCTAATGGGAACCATAGGGTGGGTTCTCGGGCTTCTGTCCCCATAGAACTGGCCCACAATCCCTCCAGATTGAGGACCCCTGAGCCACACCCCAGGCCTCCGCCTGCCACAAGGAGGAAACTGTGCCATTAAGCCTCAGAGCAGGAGAAACTGCATGCCCCCCTGAGCCTCCCCCCCACCTTCGGCACTCCAGCAGGCCACAAACAAGGAGGCTGACCCTCAGCCAAACCCCTTCCCTCAACCTGGACTCTGACTCGCTGCCTGACCCTTGTCCTTGTCTCAGCCCCCCAGGGATCCCACCTCAGTGCCAGCAGATCGGACCTGCCATTCCCCTTGGCCCTAACCCTAACCCTAGTTTGGGTTTTCATGCTTCCATCCAAAAAGTCCTGGCCCACAAGCCCCACAGATTAAGGACACCTGAGAGACACCTCAGGACTGCGCCCACCACGTGGAAGGATACCATGCCATTTGTAGCTGTGCGGTACCCTCAGACAAGGAGAAACCTGCATGCCACCCTGAGGCCACCCCCAGCTTCTACAGACCCTGGACATAAACCCAGACTCTGACAAGCTGCCTGATGTATTCCCCCAAGTCAGCCCAGCATAGAACCCACCTCCTCACCAGAAGATCAGGCCTGCCATGCCCTGAGGCCCTAAACCTAACCCTAAGTGTGGTGTACAGGCTTCTGTGCCCAGAGGCTTGGCCCCTAAGCCCGCCAGATTGGGGACCCTTGTACTCAACCCCAGGACTCCACCAGCTTCCCAGAGTGAAACATGTCCATTTGGAGTTGTGCAAAACCCTCAGAGCGGGAGAAACCTGCGTGTTGCCTGAGGCACCCTCAGCTTCTGCGGCACCCCGGACACAAACCCAGGGTCTGACATGCCACCTGATGCCCACCTTCAACTCAGCCCACCATGGAGCCTGCCTCAGCACTGACAGATCAGATTAGCCCCTAGGCGCTAAACCTAACCTTAAGTTGAATTTTCAGGCCTCCTTCCCCAGGGGCCTGTCCCCCAAGCCCTCTAGATTGGGAGGCCTGGAGTCATACCATAGGAGTCCGCCTGCCACCTACCTGGAAACCAGTCCATTTGGAGCTGTGCAGAACCCTCAGAGCTGGAGAAACCTGCATGCACACATGAGAACTCCCCCACTTTGTGCAGCTCCTCAGTTACAAACCCAGAGCCTGATGCACCGTCTGACTTGACTCAGCCCCTTGGGGAACCCACCTCAGCACCAGCAGTTCTGGCCTGCCACACCACTAGGTCATCTCTCCTCAGCAACCCCGTCAGCTCTAGGAAGACCTAGAAATCCCCTGTCTGCGGCAAAGCTCTGGGATCCCCCCTCCTTCTCAATTTACACAGGCTCAGGCGTTCATGAGAAAAGGGGAGGACTACCTCCTGAATGCTTAACACCTCCTTCCTCTTCTGCCCTATTTCTCTCCACTTACCTTTGTACCCGGGCAAACTGGAAGTAGCGCATCAATGGAACATGGACATGCTCTGAGATCTGAGTCTTTCACTGCAGCGTTCTGAGGGCTCCTTATGCAAGAAGAAACTAGTGTATCCTGCCACAGAGTGTTTCAAAATGATCATCTACAGAACAGGAGAGTGAAAGTCCCTCCAGTTTTATCTCATTCTTCATGAAGTAGAACATGGTCTTCTTTTCTTCATTGACTTCAGTTCCCATTTGCTTCCATGCAGTGTTCATTCCTTTGCTTCAGGGGTAGGATTTTGTGATTCCTCACCTGTACAGAACACCCAGAGCTCATCACAACAAGTACCCTCCCTAATAGCCGTCACCCACTGAACCCTTCCCCTAATACCACTGCCCTCTAGCAACCCTCGGTTTGTGCTCTAAGGCTGAGTCTGTTCCCTCATTGGCCTATTTTTCTCCCCTCACTATGTTCATCTGTTTTCTTTCTGGAATTCCATAGGAGGAGGAGTCAAGATGGTGGAGAAGTAGCAGGCTGACAGGATATCACATAGCAGGAGACCAGCTAGATAGCTTGTCAAACCATTGCAAACACCAACGAATCCAACAGGAGATCGAAGAGAAGAAGAGCAACAATCCTAGAAACAGAAAATCGACCACTTTCTGAAAGGTAGGACCGGTGGAGAAGTGATTCCAAAGCGACTGGAAAATAGACTGCGGAGGGAGGGGCCAGCTCCCAGCAAGGGGCGGAGCAACGAAGCACAAAATCAAGGAATTTTAAAAGTCTGCTCCACTGAGGGATGTCATTCCAGGGGCTTAACCGGGGTAAAGCCCATGCGGGGTCAGCATGGCCCCAGGTCCCACGGGGTCACAGAAGGATGAGGGTGTCTGATTGTCGCAGAGCTCGCAGGTATTAGAGCGAGGAAACTGGCTACAGAGACAGAACCAAGGAGTGAGCTCTCAGGGGTTACCTTGAATGGGTCGCAGGCTGGGTGAGCTCGGAGCACGGCCAGAGACCAGGGAAATGGGAGTGATTGAGCGCTTTTCTCTGAGGGCGCACTGAGGAGAGGGGCCCCGAGCTCTTGGCTCCTCCAGGCCGGAGATTGGGAGGCCGCCATTTTCATTCCCATCCTCCAGAATTCTACAGAAAGTGTTCAGGGAGCAAAAGCTCCCAAAAGCGAATTATTTAGCCTGGCCCCTGGTTAGGGCGGTGCAATTCTGCCTCAGGCAATGACAATTGAGAAACACTACAACAGGCCCCTCCCCCAGAAGACCAACAAGAAATCCAGCCAAGACCAAGTTCACTTACCAAGGAGAACAGCAGAATTCCAGAGGAATTCAAAGAATTCATGGCTTTCTCCCCATGATTCTTTAGTCTCACGGTTAATTAATTTTTTTAATTTTATTTTTTTCTTCAGCTAAATTTTTTTAACTTTTACCCTTTCCTCTTTTAATGTTTTTTAACTAGTTTATCTTAACAATACCGTCATAAAAAAATAATAATAATCTTTTTTGAACCTTCATTATTATAGTCACATTTCATCCTTCATTGTATCTAAGTTTATTTTTTGAATACACATAGGGATTTTTCTTCTAAAGTTCTGGGGTACAATTTCTTCTAATAGATCAAATATACCCTAAATCTAGCTCTGAGCTTGTTCTAGTCTCCAGCCCAAGTAAATTCTCACCACTTTCTTTTCCTTTATTCTCCCAACCAACTTACTTTATCAACTCCTTTCTTTGAAATAAAAAAAAAAAATTTTATCTTAATGGGCATATTCCATCCCTTCATTGTGTTTACCCTTATATACGTTTTTCATTCCTTAAAATTTTGGGAGGTAGTTTCTTCTAAGAAACCAAAATACTCCCAAAATTAAGTGGGTGACCCTGTTCTAGTCACCAGTCTAATATATTTTTTTTTATATTTTTTCTTTTTTTTCTTTAATTCTTTTTCTTAACTTCTCTTTATCCCCTTTCTCCCTCCCATGATTCGGGGTCTCTTATTTGGTTAAATCACATTTTCCTGGGGTCTTTGCCACCCTTTTAGTATTTTATTTGCTCCTTCATAACTCTTTTTTTTTAAGATTTTTATTTTTTTATTTGTCAGAGAGAGAGAGAGAGCACAGGCAGACAGAGTGGCAGGCTGAGGCAGAGAGAGAAGCAGGCTCCCTGCTGAGCAAGGAGCCGGATGCGGGACTCGATCCCAGGACACTGGGATCATGACCTGAGCCGAAGGCAGCCGCTTAACCAAATGAACCACCCAGGCATCCTTCCTTCATATATTCTTATTTGGACAAAATGACAAGGCAGAAAAACTCACCACAAACAAAGGACAAGAGGCAGTACTGAAGGCTAGGGACCTAATCAATAAGGACATTGGTAATACGTCATATCTAGAGTTCAGAATGATGATTCTCGAGGTTTTAGCCAGGCTCGAAAAGGCATGGAAGATATTAGAGAAACCCTCTCCAGAGAGATAAAAGCCATTCCTGGAGAAATAAAAGAACTAAAATCTAACCAAGTTGAAATTAAAAAAGCTATTAATTAGGTGAAATTCCATAGGAGTCAAATCATAGGCCATTGGTCTTTTCTTACTGATTTTGCTTACCTTAATCCACTCTAGATCCTTCCACATCCTTGCTGATGGCAAGATTTCATTTTTTTTTTTTTTTTTTTTTTGAGGCTGGGTCCTATTCCATCGGATAGATAGATAGAAGATATATCTCTCACATCTTCTTTCTCCATTCATCAGTGAATGGACATTGGGAGTCCCTCCATTGTTTTGCTATTCTTGATAATGCTGCTATAAACATCATGGTGCTTGTACCCCACTGAATGCACATTTTTGTGTCCTTTGGATAAATAACTAGGAGTGCAATTGCTGGGTGCTAGGGTTGTTTGAGTTTAGCTTTTGGAGGAGCCACCATACTCTTTTCCAAAGAGGCTGCAACAACCTGCATGCCCACCGACAGTGCAGGAGGGCTCTGCTTTAAGCAGAATGTTACCTGCCTGCAATTCCCTAGGAGGAAATGGAAAACCTATGGGATATCCTGACTCACTGAGTGTCAGGCAAGCAGCCCCAGAAATTCACGCCAGGATTCCTGAATCCAATCCCCTTAAAGTCCCCAGAATGCCTGTATTCTGTATGGGAAATCACTAAGACTCTCCTTCTGACTTCACCACTCATGAAACTGCAGAGAAAATACAGCATGCCCAACTATCTAGATGGTCCATTTAGTGAAACTAGAAGGTCAAGCTTCCCTTTAAATCATCCTCGGAATCATTTTGAATTTTCCCTCTGCCCTCATTGGAACTCTTTGAATGGAAAGACGAATCCATTAAGATACATCACCTTTGACAAAGGAAAAGCCATCATCCAAGTCACTATCTGACCACAAACAGGCACATAACTCTAGATGCCTGCCATTCCACCACAGCCTACGCCCAATGGAATAAGCACTGTTAGATGAAGGAACACATTCTATGTTCAAAACACACACCGAGTCAATCTCATCTGTGATTCATGAATTGGCATGAGTCTCCTAATGCAGCTCACAACGCCTCACAGGTCTCAAGACACAATGGCACTGTCCCTCCAGACTGGGGACCTGTGAGACAGAACACAGGACTATGCTTGCCACCAGGATGAGAGCATGCCATTTAGAGCCGTGCAAACCCCTCAGAGCAGGAAAAAACGGCATGCCTCCTGAAGCCACCACCACTTTCAGAGCCCTCACGGGCCACAAAACCAGTGCCTGGTGTTCACTCTGACCCCCATACAACTCGGCCCTCACCAGTGTGGGCTCTCAGGGAACCGTGAGAGCCCAGCCCATGGTCGCGGATGGCTGCAACACAAACCTAGCGACAAAGAAATCCAAACCCTAGGAGCATGCGTGACCACAATCGTTCCACAATACCAGCCAATTCTTACAAAATTTCTGCCCAAATCAATATCGAATTTGGCTGAAATCTCATGTGAATTGGCCCAAAACCTCCTCTGAACTCGCATCCAGAGGCGGGAGCCCTGAGAAGCTGCCTGGATCTGGGCCATTGTCCCGAGGGCTTGCAGCCCAAACCTCTCCAGAAAGAGCTCTAAACTGCAAATGGACACGTGCTCGGAATTGCCCCAGAACGCTGGCAGTCCTGGCCTCTACTCAGTCCCCTGGGCGGCCGACCTCAGCACTGGCAGAACGGGTGTGCCCTGCCCCTAGAACCTAAACCTAACCCTAGGTTGGGTGTTACAGGCTTACAGGAGACCTGGCCCCAAGCCCTCCAGATTGGGGACCCCAGAGCTGCACCCCAGGACTCCACTGCCACGAAGGAGGAAACAGTACTGTTTTGAGCTGCAGAAAAACTCAGATGGGGAGGAACCTTCATACCCTCCTGAGGCCACCCCCACCTTCAGCACCTAAATGGGCCACAAACATGGAGCCTCATTCTCACCCTGAGACCCTCCGGGAAATCTCCCCTCAGCTGGAGCCCAGCTGCGTGGGCCCAGTCCACGTTCCTGGATGGTCGCAACATGCACCTAGGGAGAAAACACTCTAAACAGCGGGGGTGAGTGCATCCCAAATTGCTGCCCATGCCGGCCAATTCTCATGAGCTTCTTGCCCAACTCAATATCCATTTGGGCATAAAGCTCGTGAGAATTGGCCAGAAAACCCCACAGTGAAACTGCTTCTGGAAGCACGGAGCTGCAGGGCAACCACCTGGGCCTGGCGCGTGATCTCAAGTGGTCGCAGCCCTAACCCCATGAGAAAGCAATCTAAAATCCAGGTGCAAACATGGCCAAAACCTCCCTCCCTCCCTCTACTCAGCCCCCTGGAGTGCCGGTCTCAGCAATTTCAGATCAGGCCTGCCATGCCCCAGACCCTAACCCTAACCCTAGGTTGGATTTTCAGACTTTCATCTGCAGGAGCCTATCCCCCAAGCCCTCCAGATTGGGGACCCCAGAGCCACACCCCAGGAATCCACCTGCTACCCAGAGGGAAACTGTGCCATTTGAGCTGTGCCCAACCCTCAGAGCAGGAGAAACCTGCATGCCTCCCTGAGGCCACACACACCTTCGGTGGGCCCCATGGTCACCAACCCAGAGACTGAGGCACTGCATGATGCCCACCCTAAACTCAGCCCACCAGGGAGCCCGCCTCAACATCAATAGATTTGGCCTTCCATGCCCTTAGGCCCTAACCCTAAACGTACTTTGGGTTTTCGGGATTCCACCCTAAAGGCCTGGCCCCAAAGCCCCCCAGAATTCAGCCCACAATGCAGTTGTAAAGCGGACTGTTTGGAGCTGTGCTGAACTCTCAGAGTGAGAGGAACCTCCATGCCCTCATAAAGCCAACACCAACTTCAGTGGCCCCCGGGCAAAAAAATAGACTCTGATGCAATGACTGACAAATCCTCAAATTGGCCCTGAGAAGAACATGCCTCACAAGTGGCAGATCAGTCCTGCCATGCCCCTAGGCCCTAAGCCTAAACCTAGGTGAGGTGTACAGGCTACCGTGCCCAGAGGCCTGGCCCACAACCCAGCCAGATTGGGAACCCCTGAGACTCTCACCAGAATTCTGCCTCCCACTGAGGGCACAACTCTGCTGCTTGGAGCTGCACAGAACCCTCAGAATGGGAGAAACATGTATGACCCCCTGAGGCCACCCCAGCTTCTGTGGAACCCCTGGACACAAACCTGGAATCTGACAGACCTCCAGACATGTGCCCTCAACTCAGCCCACCAGGGAACCTGCCTCAGCACCGGCAGGTAGAACCTGCCATGCCCCTAGGTCCTATCCCTAAACCCAGTTTGGATTTCCAGGCTTCCATCCCAAAAGACCTGGCCCCCAAACCAGCCTCATTAAGGACCCCTGAGTGATACCCCAGGACCCAGACTCCCGTGTGGTAGGAAGCTGTACCATTTGAAGCTGCACAGAATCCTCAGAGAGGGAGAAACCTGCATACCCCACTAAAGTCACCCCCCCACCATCTGCAGCCCCCCTGACCACATCCCAGATTCTGAGGCACCACCTGACATATGCCCTCAACTCAGCCCCAAGGGACTCATGCCTCAGTGCTGGCAGATCGGGCCTGCCATGCCCTAGGTCCTAACCCTAACCCTAGGAGGGGTGTACAGGCCTCGGCGCCCAGAGGTCTGGTCCTTATGTCCACCAGATTGAGGATGCCTGATACTTATGCTGGGACTCTGCCTGCCACGCAGGGTACTACTGCATTGTTTGGAGCTGTGCTGAACCCTTAGAGCTGGAGAAACTTCCATGCACCCCTGAGGCCACCCCCAGGTTATGTGAATGCCTAGACACAAACCCAGAGGCTAATGCGCCACCTGACACCCGACCTCAACTCAGTGCACGAGGGCACCTGCCTCAGCACTGGCATATCAGGTCTGCCATGCCCCTAGGCCCTAACCCTATCCCTAATTTGGGTTTTTGGGCGTCCATCCCAAGAGGCCCGACCCCAAGCCCCCAAGATTAAAGACCCTTGAATGACACGCCAGGACTCTGCCCACCATACAAGGAGGAAACCATGCTGTTTGGAGCTGTGCCAAATCCTCAGAGAGGGAGAAACCTGCATGCCCCACCTGAGGACACCCCCACCTTCTGCATACCATTGGGCCACGAATGCGGAGGCTGACACTCAGCCTGCCTTCTACCCAGGAGGAAACCGTGCCACTTAAAGCTGAGTAGAACCCCCAGAGTGGGAGAAACTGCGTGCCACCCCTGAGCACGTCCCCCTCCTTCAGCGGCCCCCTGGCCACAAACCTGGACCCTGTCATGCCACCGGACCCCTGCCCTCAATTCAGCCCCCTGGGACCCCTCCTCAGTGCCAGCAAATTGGGCCTGCCACGTCCCTGGCCCTAACCTTAACCCTAGGTTGGGTTCTCAGTCTTCATCCCCAGAGGCTGGGCCCCCAATTCTCCATATTTGGACTCCTGAGCCACAACGCAGGAATCCGTCTGCCACCCAGGAGAAACTGTTCTGTTCGGAGCTGCACAGAACCCTCAGAATGGGAGAAACTTGCATGCCCAATGAAGCCAGCTCCACCTTTGGCCACCCCCCAGGCACAAACCCAGAGCGTACTGCACCACCTGATCCTGGCCCTCAACTCAGTGCCCCAGACATCCCGCCTCAGCACTGGCAGATCAGGCCGGCCTTGCCCCTGTGCCCTATCCCTTGCTCTAGGTTGTGCTTTCAGTCTTCTGTCCTCTGATGATCGACACCAAAGCCCCACTGGTGGGTTACACCTGAACTATACCAGAATATATCGTGGCCCCCTGAGGCTATTCCACTTTCAGCAACCCCCTGTACACTACCTGGATCCTAACACTCACACTGACCCACATCCTCAACTCTGGTCCCCTGGTCGCTCCTCTCAGGGTGGCAGATTGGGCCTGACATGACCCTCAGCCCTAACCTAAACTTAGGTGTATTTTCAGTACCCCAGAATACAGGTTACCGAAGCCCCACATAGGTGGGTCCCCTGAGAAATGCCAGAGGACTCTGCCTTCTACCCAGAAGGAAACAGTAGAATTGGAACTCTGCCAAAGACTCAGAGCAGGAGAAATGTGCCTTTCCCTCCATGACCACCCCCATCTTGTGTAGCCCCATGGACACCAACCCGGAGCCTAATCACCCTGCCCCATGTTCCCCACTCAGTCCCCGTGAGAGCTCTGCACAGCACCAGCAGATCAGGCCTGTCATGTTCCTGGGACCTAACCCTGACCCTAGGTTGGGTTTTCATGCTCTGTCCCCAGAGGACTGGCGCCCAAGTCCCACGGATGGGGACACCTGAGCAATATCTGAGATCTCTGTCTGCCACCCAGAAGGACTCCATACCATTTGGAACTCTGCAAAGGATTCTGAGGAAAAATCTGCCATGCGCCACTGAGTTCACCCAGAGTCAGCAGCTCCCTGGACACAAACCTGCACCTGACACTCACTCTAGCCATCACTCTGGACTCTGCCCTCTGGATAGCTTGCCGTACCACCATCAGATTGGGCCTGCCACGGTCCTAACCCCTAACTGAAGCTTAGTTTGTGTTCTGAGCATTCCATTCCTAGGGGCCTGGCCCCCTGCCCCAGGGACTGGGGTCACCTTAGCCATACCACAGGACTCAGCCTAACACACAGGAGGAACGCGTGCCATGTAGAACTCTAGAAAGTATTCAAAGCAGGATAAAATGCCTGCCCATCTGAGCCTATCCCAGCAAACCCTGCTTCCAGTGGCCTCTTGGCCACAAACCCTGTGCCTGACCTGAACTGGAACACTCATCCTTAATTCCAGCGTCTAGAAACCACACACACTGTCAGCTGACTGGGCCTGCAATGCCCCTTGACCCTAACCCTATCCCTAGGTTGGGTTCTCAGGTATCCGTCCCTCAAGGGTGGGCTCCAAAGTCCCAGGATTTGGGGATACCTGAGCAATACCAGAGGACTCAGCCTCCCACCCAGAAGGAAATCTTTCCATAATGGACTCCAATAAGTATATAGGTCAGTAGAAATCTGAAGGCCCATCTGTTTCTATCCCAGTGAACTCCCACTTTCAAGTGCTCATGGATTGAAACCCTGAGCTGGACACTCACCCTGACCCATGCCCTCAACTCAGCCCTCCAGGACGCTCACCACACGGTTGGCAGTTCAGACCTTCCATGCACCTAGGTCCTAACCATCACCCTATTTGGGGTTCTGAGAGGTCCATCTATAGAGGCCTGGATCCCAAACCCCAGGTATTGGGAACACTTCAGCAACACCAGAGGATCAGCCCGCCACACAAAAGGAAACTCCCTTTTTTACTCCAGACTGGATTCAGAGCATGAGAAATCTGAATGCAAACCTGAGAAAATGTCAGTGAACCTACACTTTCATCCACCTCTGAACACAATCCCTGAGCTTCATACACACCCTAAAACTCCATTTTAACACAGACCTTATGAAGTTCTCCACAGTTCTGGCTGATCGCATCTTCCAGGCTTCAGGGCCTTAACCCAATGTAAGGTCTAGACATGGGTGAAAATATGAACAGACATTTCTCCAATGATGACACACATGTGACCAACAGATACATGCATAAATGTTCCATATCACATGTCTTCTGGGAAATACAAATCTAAACCACATCGAGGTGTCCTATCACACCAGGCAGAATGTCTAAACTTAACAAGACATGAAACCACAAATGTTGGTGAGGATGCAGAGAATGGAGAAGTCTCCTACACTCCTGGTGGGGATGCATACAGTAACAGCCACTCTGGAAAACAGTATGGGGTTTCCTCAAGAAGTTACAAGTAAAGTTACCCTAAAACACAACATTGCACTACAGGGCTTTTACCACAAAAATAGAGATGTAGTGAAAAGAACTGGCACCTGCACCCCAGTGTTCATTGAAAAAATATCCGCTATAGCTAAACTATGGAAAGAACCCAGATATCTATGGACAGAGGAATGGATAAAGAAGATGTGGTTCATATAGTCAAAGGAATATTACTCAGCCATCAGAAAGGATGAATACTTATCATGACATCAACCTGGATGGGTCTGGAAGATATTATGCTGAGTAAAATATGTCAATGAAAGAAACACAATTATCATAGGGTTTCACTCATATGTGAAATATCAGAAACAGGGCAGAGAACGGTAGGCAAAGGAAGGGGAAACAAAATGGGAAGTCATCAGAGAGGGGAAAAAAACCACGATAGACTCTTAACTATAGCAACAAACTGAGGGTTGTTGGAGGGGAAGTGGGGGAAAGGTCACTGGATGATGGGCATTAAGGAGGCCACGGGATGCAATGAGCACTTGATATCATACACATCTGACATATTATTTAACACTACATCTGAAACTAGTGATGTATGATAAGTTGGTTAATTGAATTTAAATTTTAAAAAATGAAAGAACTCAAAGAAACTGCCCTAAAATATTGTATTGAACCACAAAAGATACTGAACAACCGACACAATGTTATAAAGAAAAACAAAGCTGGAGGAGACACAATTCCATATTTCAAATTATAGTACAAAGCTGCAATCATCCTAACAGTACGTGACTGGTGCAAATATACAGCGACCAAGGGAACAGAATAGAAGCTCAGACATAAACCCACAATTAGCTGCCTAATTAATCTTCTGCAAAACAGGCAAAAATATTAAAAGGGAAAAGGACAGTCTCTACAACAAATGGTGTTGGGAAAACTGGACAGGTATGCACAAAAGAATGAAATTAGACTGCTTTCTTACACCATGTGGACAAATAAACTCAAAAGTTTCAAGATCTCAGTGCGAGACCTGATTCATAAAAATCCTTCAAGAGGACACAGACACTAACTTCTGACATGAACCATACATTTTCTAGACATGCCTCCTAAGGCAAAGGAAACCAAAGCAAAAATAAACTGCTGGAACTACATCGATATAAAACTTACCACACAGCAGAAAAACAATGAAAATATAATAAACAGAAGACAACCGATTTAATGGGAGAAGATGTTTGCAAATATCATGTGCAATAAAGGGATAGTGTTCAAAATATGTAGAACTGATACAACATACACCCCAAAAACAATCTAGTTAAAAAATAAACAGAAGACATGAACAGACATTTCTCCAAGGAAATACAGATGGCCAAGAGTCACGTGAAAAGATGGTCATCATCACCCATCAACAGGAAACTCCAAATGAAAAGTTCCATGAGATAGTACCTCATACTATCAGAATGGCTAACAGCACCAGCACAAGAAAACAGATGGTGAGAGGATGTGGGTAAAAGGGAACCCTCTTGCACTGCTGGTGGGAATGCAAGCTGCAGCAGCCACTGTGGAAAACAGTATGACTGTTCCTCAAAACGTTAAATAGAGAACTACCTTATGATCCAGCAATCATACTACTGGGTGTTTACCCAAAGAATATGAGAACAATAACTCAAAAGGATACATGTGCAACTATGTTTCTTGCAACAGTATTTACAATATTACAATATGGAAGCAACCCAAATATTTCTTGATAACTTGATAAATGAGATGATACATGTACACACACACACACACACACACAGTGGAAAATTACTCAGCCATAAAAAGAATGAAATCTTGCCATTTGCAGACACATGGATGGAGCTAGAGAGTACTATCCTAAGTGAAATCAGTCAGTCGGAGAAAGACAAATGCCTTGTGATGTCACTCTTCCATAGAATTTAAAAAACGAACATACATAAATAAAGAAGGAAGAAGATACAAAACAAAAACCGACTCTGTGGTTACCAGAGTGGAAGTGGACGGAGGGATGAGTGAAATAGATGACGGGGACTAAGAGTACACTTTTGTGGATGACTGCTGAGTAATATATAGAATCACTAAATCACTATATTGTTCACTTGAAACTAATATACCACTGCATGTTAACTCTACTTGAATTAAAATGAAAACGTTTTTTTCTTTCAGTAAACTATTTGAAAAAGCTTTCACTATGCAATGTTTATAAGACTTACTTGAAAGTACTTACTGTACAATAATTATTCAGTTGATGCCTGTAATTCAAATTTCACTGAATTCTTATAGTTTTCCTGTTAATTGTGCCCACAGGAGCCATGGTTCCTTTCCATCTGGGGTCAGCACCTATGTTCTCAAGAGTGTAAGTAGAGACAGATGTCACGTCACTGTCCAGAAAGCTATTATTGTTTCTGTTTTCATGTGAGATTGTCAGAGAGTATGGGACAGGTTTCAGAGCACGTTTGTTATACACCCTGGATCTCTAATTAGGTGGTATTACCTGGATCTGTTTGGCTGATAAGTTCCTGTGGATGGGCTTGCTTCCAAGCACATATGTGGAAGACCAATGTGGGTGGGCTTGGTGTGGGACAGGAAGAGGACCAAGTACAGACAAGGGTTCGATCCCTCGCCTGATCTAGGAATGGCCATTGGAGTGGGTATGGGAGGCAGAAGCAACAGGAAAGCACTAAGGTCATCAGCTGAAAGCAGGGAGCCCAGGTCATGGGATCTTGAGATGCAGGGCTTGAAGTCTGTTCTGAGCTACTTCTGGGCAGGAAGGGAGGAAGACATGAGAAGGAGAAATTGCCTGCACATGGCCCATGCCAGCTTCCCAACACTACTGGTACACATCAGTCTACACAGCTGACCGTGCCTGGGCTCAAGATGGGCTGTCTTGGGTCCCTCAACCCTCAGTGGGACAGATGGCTCCAGGGCTCAGGGACATGCTGAGGGAGATGGGAAGGAGGGCTGCCCCTCACAGGTCACCCCCTCCTTGAGCAGGCAGCCCTCCAGGACTGCTAAAAACCCACTGACAGTTTTGAAAGACATGCCATGGATGAACTAAGGCATTGAGAAATATAAAACAATATTCATTTTTAAGTTCAGAGCTGTCAGCTCATGAAGTGAGAAGATCTTCCCTGAGGAAGACTGAGGGGGGGGCAGGTCAGGCTGAAAAGAGAGATGTGGCTTTCTTCATTGGGGACCCGCAGCCCCCTTCCAGGACAAGGTATTGTCCTCACCTCACCGGGGATCCATGGAAGTATTCCATCAAGGGACTGACTGAGCTGCCTCTTGAGAAGGTACCCTGGCATCAGGTTACACAGGGCAGAAGAGGAGCGCCAGATGGAGGGAGGGCAACACCCTGGAGGCCACGGGGCAAGAGCAGAGGCTCATGACCATAAAGATGATGAAAAATAGGAGGCAGCAACATGGGAGCTGAAACAGTGCTCACAGCTACAATGACTGGGAGCCTTCTCTGCCAGGTCCGGTTGACTTCAGTGGGCTCCAGACTAGTCCTGACCACAGCCCTAGGAAGTGTGCACCACTACCGCCCTCCTCTCCCCATGCTGCTTCTAGGAATCAGAGTCACAGACCCTGGTCAATTTTTATGGAAATGAAGGAGTGGCTGCCTGGAACACTACCCCTCTGGTGGTGGTCCAGAGCAACCCTTGTGCTTGGCCAGAAACTGCTGTCTACCTGTCTCCACACAACTCAACAGACAGGAGGGTGTCCCTGAGTTCCACAGGATCTTATGAGACAGATTAACAGACCGCACTACCCCACCCACCACCAACACCCAGTGGGTCACTCAGGACTTCGGCTATTGTCCTGAAGCTCACCATGATCTCTTTCTATCACTTTCAAAGAAAGTTCTGTTCCTGCACAATACCATACATCCTGGTTGCTTATCTGGGGCCGTGCCCATCCCCCAGGATATAGGGCAGAAGAGACTTTCAAGGGGAAAAGGAGAACTCATCTGAGTTCCCAGGATTAGCTTATTCCGTGCCCCCCTTCCAGTACCCCCACCTCCCACGTGGGGCTTAATTACCCCCCAGGTCCCCACCCCGGCCCACGGCATGTACTCACCCACCAGGGAACCCCCACAGGTCAATCTCGCCTTCTTCTGCCTCACCCCTGCATCCTGGGGCAGCTGGGGGCCCACCCACAGAGAGGTAGCTCCACCCCCACACAGTGACTGGTTAGGGACGGTGGTGCCCCCAGCCCATTGGTTGCTGCACCTGCCTGCATCCAGTCACCGGAACTTATACCGGTGCCTTCCTGTACCTGCAGGTCGTCCTGGTTGCCCTACCCACCTGTACAACTGACTGGGCCGCACAGGCATGGGCGGAGTTTGGGGCGGGGCGGGGGCGGGGCCTCCACACACAAACACAATCCCCTTCCCCGGATTCCTCTAGCTGCAGACCACCCTCAGAGCCTTGCCCCTTCCCTTCCTGCACCAACACTTCCTGAGGAGCTGTGCCTGGCTCCTGACAAGGTCAGCTGTTCTCAGACCTTCTGAGACTTGGGCTTCAAGAAATGCAATCGTTTCCCACATTTCCAAAACAATTTTAAGACACAAATAGTAATGTTCCAAGTGGGAAGAACTCTCACCCCCGGAGTGGATAGTGCTTCTTAGACCTTCAAAGCACCCTCTAAGATGAGCCCATTTGTGCTGCAATATATATACATATGCTTGGCACTGCAGGGAAGCTCCAGGATGACCGAGAACAACCACCCTTCTGTGCTGTTGGAGTTGTAAACCAGGAATACTTTACACTTGAAAAGAAAACATACTGTTATTATTGACACTAGATGACAAACCCTTTTAAACATTTTAGAGAGAAAGGAAGAGAGTTTTATTCAAACCCAAGTCAGGACAGCTGCCTGGGAGACACAATCTTCACAAGAAAGGGAGAGCTCATGGCCCCTGGGTGGCTCAGCCTTTAGGTGTCTGCCTTCAGCTCAGGTCATGATCCCAGAGTCCTGGGATCAAGCCCTGTATTGAGCTCCACATCAGGCTCCCTGCTCAGTGGTAACCTGCTTCTCCCTCCCCCTTGGTTTGTGTGTGCTCTCTCGCTCTCTCTCTCTCTCTCTGAAATGAATAAATAAAATCTTAAAGAAAAGGAGGGCTCCAGGGAAGGGACATTTGGAGCAAATTTCTATATTCTGTTTTGTTTTACATACAGAGTTACACATCATCATGAGGAAGAACATTCCAGAACGTTTTCATATGTTTTCAGTATGTGCAAGTCAGTATGACTCTAATCTTATGGGAGCAGGAGAGGTTCTTTTGTTTTTCTTATCTTTATGTTTGCAATGGCAGTCTTTGGTTATCTTTTTCTTCTCAAAGCAGATGTGAAACATGTGCTTAAGGCAGAAATAGGGTCCATGTTCTGAGGTTTTGCCCCATCATTTTGAGCTTGGTAAAATGTTAAGGGATAGCTTCCCTGGGAGCCCAGGATCTGGGCCCATGGATGGTAAAAGATAAAAATTCCCATTATCATTCTAAGTACTTCTAAAGGGAAGAACTTGAGACAAAAGCACCTTTAACAATAGTACCAAGAAATCAAAATGATATCTACAGAAGTTTACCTGGTCCATCGTCAACACAGGTAACAGAAATGTTCACAGACACTGGGCTCCTCCCCTTCTCCTGCCCAAATCTCTGAAGCACACAGATAATTTAAAGTCAGAATTTTAAAATGTCTGGCACCATTCCCTTGGACTACAGAACAAAACAGGGTAGCTCATTGTCACAACACTAGTATAAACATGAAGCGTCCCTAAAGTTGGGTACACTCTCTAAGTTCTTTCCTTGCAGATTTTGACTAATGTAAGTCATAGTCATACCATATAAACACTACGGTGGTTGGAAAGTAAGTAACCGTTGGTAAAGGAATAGTTCAGCAATGTTTGTAAGCATTGTCTCCCTCTGTAGAAGAGGCTGAGCTGAGTGTTTTTAAATGACTTCTCAGATCTGTCTTACAGCACATTCTGAACATATCAGAGTCTGAATTAATTTTAAAAAGGTAATTCTTTCAGTGACTTTAATATCAGAAAAATATTATAATGTCTCTATTCTTAAAGACCTTTGAGTATCTTACTCAGAGGTCCTCCCCTGAGATAATTATCTGAATGATCATGATGCGCAGAGGTTAAAAGCCAGCTGAATCTGTTCCAGTTGGCCATGCAAGGAAACTCAGAGACTTGAAATGTTTTCAGATTGAGAAGACCACGGATAAGAGGGAAATAGTACCGTGTATGGAATAACAAGGGATTTTGAATCAGTTTGGGGATGCCATTTAGGTTTCTGACACTAAAATTCACTCTGACTCGAGTCGTCTCTAAGCCCCTATCTAACCACCTAGAAAATGTGCCTAAAAATACCTACATCACAATTTAGAAGTTTATGAGGGACAATTCCACAAAGAGCCAGTGTGATGGCTCTCAAGAGCAGGTGCTCAGGAAGCCATGATTACTATTTGGGTCTTTTTTTTTTCTTTCTTTTTCAGAAAAAGAAGACATGTTGAAACTATACTTCTAATAGATGACTCAAGATGATTTTCAAATCTTAAGAAGGTCAAGAAGCTGCTATTTTGTCATATTTAACTCAGACATCATGTTGTTGGACTGGTGAGAACAATACAATAGTGCCATCATCACCAGGGAGCTTGCCATCTCCACATGACCATGTTGTCCCCACTAGCTCAGGGCCACCAGAAAGGGCAGCTGGGGAGGGGGGCACAGGCCAAGGCTGCCAGGTGTGGCTGGAGCAGGAAGAACTCTGACTTAAGGCTCAACTTCTGCCTTACTTACTTACAACCTTACTTATAGTGCTCTTCAGAGATAGAGTGTCATTGTCTGTGAGCTCTGATGTAAGAACGGTTGAGAATCTCCATTGTGATCCCCTCTCTGACCCTTATTTATGCACCACACCCAGTGCTCCATGCAATACATGCCCTCCTTAATACCTACCACCAGGCTCACCCATCCTCCCACTCCCCTCCCCTCCAAAACCCTCAGTTTGTTTCTCAGAGTCCACAGTCTCTCATGGTTCATCTCCCCCTCCGATTTACCCCAATTCACTTTTCCTTTCCTTCTCTTTCCTAATGCCCTCCGTGGTATTCCTTATGTTCCACAAGTAAGTGAAACCATATGATAATTGACTTTCTCTGCTTGACTTATTTCACTCAGCATAATTTCCTCCTGTCCCATCCATGTTAATATAAAAGTTGGGTATTCATCCTTTCTGATGGAGGCACAGTATTCCATTGTATATATGGACCATATCTTCTTTATCCATTGTCTGTTGAAGGGCATCTTGGCTCTTTCCACAGTTTGGTGATTGTGGACATTGCTACTATGAACATTGGGGTACAGATGGCCCTTCTTTTCACTACATCAAGTTACATTTAATTTTTAAACAATGAGGGACTTCCTGGTTTTTTTTTCATTATGACCATGGCTCAATTTCCCTGTGGTCTAAGAATTTGCTCTACTTAGTTTCAGGCTTTACAATGTGTAGACTTCATTCATGGCCCAACATATCACTTATTTGGGTAAATCTTCCAGGACCACTTGAAAAGAATGTATTCTGAACTTATGAAATGTTCCATATTTGTCAGTTAGGTCACCTTTGTTACCAATGTTTTGTCTGCTTTTTCTGTAAGATACTGAGAAAGGCATATTAAAATCTTCAAACAATGCTTCTCTAGTTGAGAATCTATCAAGTGTTATAAAGCAAGAGAAACAAAAAGAATAGGAATTGAGGAAATAATAGTGACTATTCACAGATAATATGAGTCACTACATAGAAAATCCAAAATAGTCTATAAATACACTATTAGAATTAAAAATGGAAAACTTGCAAGTCTTAGAACAAAGGAATCAATCTAGAAAACAGCCAGGGGAAGAAATTTGTTAAGTACAGAGGGAGGAATATCAGAATAATATCAGACCTGTCCACAGAGACCTGGGAAGTCAGAATGGGCTGGCAAGATATATCAAGGGTACTCAATGAGAAGAAAATGCAGCCAAGGATACTTTATGCGCCAGGCTGTCACTCAGAATGAATGGAGAGACAAGGGCCTTCTGGGATCAGCAGAAACTGGAAAAATATGTGACCACCAAGCCAGCCCTACAAGAAATATTAAGGGGTATTCTATAAAAGAAGACCCCAAGAGTAATATAGACCAGCTATTTATGGAGAAAAACTATATAAACAATTTCACAGGCAATATCTTGTATTGAAGGTATCTTATATTGAAAGTATTGAAATCATATCTTTCAATCCTCACTCTCAATGTGGATGGCCTAAATGCTCCCATAAAATGGCACAGGGTTGCAGATTAGATTAAAAGATATGATCCATCCACATGCTGAACCTAAAGATACATCAAGATTGAAAGTGGGGGATGGAGAACCATTTTTCATGCCAAGAGACCTCAACAGAAATCTGGGGTAGAAATTCTTACATCCGACAAATTAGACTTTAAGCTAAACACTGTAAGAGATGCGGAGGGACACTATATCATACTTAAAGGGTCTACCCAACAAGAAGACCTAACAATTGTGAATATCTTCATCCCCAACACGGAAACAGTCAACTACATAAGCCAACTGCTAACCAAAATAACTGTATTGATGATAATAATAATATGTTAACAATAGGATACCTCACCACTCCACCCTCAGCAATACACAGATCATCTAAGCAGAAGATCAGAAAAAAAAAAAAAAAAAACCAGGAGCTTTGAATTACACATTTTACCAGATGGACTTCATAGATATATACAGATCACTCCATCCTAAAACAATAGAATACTCATTCTTCTCAAATGCACATGGAACTTTCTCCAGAGTAGACCACATACTGCGTCGCAAATCAGGTCTCAATCAATACGGAAAGATCGAGATTATTCCCTGCATATTTTCAGACCACAAGGCTTTGAAACTGGAACTTAATCACAAGAAAAACCTTGGAAGAAATTCAAACACTTGGAAGATAGAGACCATCCTGCTGAGAGTGTTTGGGTCAACCAGGAAATTAAAGAAGAACTTAAACAATTCATGGAAACCAGTGAGAATGAGAACACATCGATTCAAAACCTATGGGATACTGAAAAGGCGGTCCTAAGGGGGAAGTATGTAGCCATCCAAGCCTCACTCAAAAAGACAGAAAAATCCCAAATGCACAAGCTAACCTCACACCTAAGGACTGGAGAAAGAACAGCAAATAAAACCTAAACCGAGCAGGAGAAGAGGCATAATAAAGATTAGAGCACAAATCAATGAAATAGAAACCAGAAAAACAGTAGAGCAGATCAAAGCAACTAGAAGCTGGTTCTTTGAAACAATTCATGAGATTGATAAACCTCTGGCCAGACTTATCCAAAAGAAGAGAGAAAGGGCCCAAATTAATAAAATCATGAATGAAAGGGAAGAGATCACAACTAACACCAAGAAAATAGAAACAATTATTAGAAATTATTATCAGCAATTATATACCAAAAAATTAAGCAACCTAGAAGAAATGGATGCCTTCCTGGAAACTAATAAAATACCAAGACTGAAACAGAAGAAGTAGACAATCTGTAGAGACCAAAAATCACTGACAAAATTGAAGCAGTAAACAAAAGCCTCCCCAAAAACAATCGCCCTGGGCCAAATGGATTCCCACAGGAATTCTACTGAACATTTACAGAAGAAATAATACCTATTCTTCTGAAGCTGTTTCAAAAAAAAAAAAAAAGAAACAGAAGGAAAACTCCCAAACTCATTCTGTGAGGCCAGCATTACCTTGATCCCAAAACTAGACAAAGATCCCATCAAATAGGAGAACAGGGGCCCCTGGGAGGCTCAGTGGGTTAAGGCCTCTGCCTTCGGATCAGGTCATGATCCCAGGGTCCTGGGATCGAGCCCCACATTGGGCTCTCTGCTCCGCAGGGAGCCTGCTTCCTCCTCTCTCTCTGCCTGCCTCTCTGCCTAGTTGTGATTTCTCTCTGTCAAATAAATAAAATTTTTTTTTAAAAAAAAGGAGAACAGACCAATATCCCTGATGAAAATGGATGCCAAAATACTCAACAAGATCCTAGCCAAAAGGATCCCATAGTACATTAATAGGATTATCTATCATGGCCAGATGGGATTTATTCCTGAAATGCAAGCAAGACTGGTTCAACATTTGCAAATCAATCACATGGTTGAGCACATTAATAAAAAATGAAAGACAAGAACCATGTGATCCTCTCAATTGATGTACAAAAATCATTTGACAAAGTACAGCATCATTTCCTGATTAAAACTCTTCAGAGTGTAGGAATAGAGGAACATTCCTCAATTTCATAAAAACCACCTATGAAAAGCCCATGGTGAATGTCATTCTCAATGGGGAAAAGCTGAGAGCTTTTCCCTTAAGCTCAGGAACACAACAAGGATGCCCATTCTCGCCACTATTTTTCAACATAGTACTAGAAGTCCTAGCATCAGCAATCAGAAAACAACAAGAAATAGAAAACATTCAAACTGATAAAGAAGAAGTCAAACTCTCTCTCTTCACAAATAACATGATACTATATGTAGAAAACCCAGAAGACTCCACCCCCATATTACTAGAACACATACAGCAGTTCAGTCATGTGATAGCATACAAAATCCATGCACAGAAATCAGTTGCTTTTCTATACACTAAAAATGTAACTGTAGAAAGAGAAATTAGAGAAATTAGGGAATCAATTCCATTTACAACAGCACCAAAAACCATAAGATACCTAGGAATAAACCTAACTGAAGAGGTAAAAGCTGTACACTCTAGAAACTACAGATCACTTATGAAAGGAATCGAGGAAGGCACAAAGAGATGGAAAAATATTCCATGCTCATGGGTTGGAAGAATAAACATTGTCAAAATATCTATGCTGCTCAGGGCAATCTACACGTTCAATGTCATCCCTATCGAATTACCATTGGCATTTTTCAATGAGCTAGAACAAACAGGAACTAGAAAAGACCCCGCATAACAAGGGAAAGGTTGAAAAAGAAACCCAAACCTGGGATCATCACATCATGATGCCCGACTTGAAGCTATATTACAAAGCTGTGAGCATCAAGACAGCATGGCATTGGCACAAAAACAGACACATAAATCAATGGGACAGAATAGAGAACCCAAAAATGGATCCTCAAATCTATGGGCAACAAATCTTTGGCAAATCAGGAATGAATATCTAGTGGAAAAGGAACAGTCTCTTTAATAAATGGTGCTGGGAAAATTGGACATCCACATGCAGAAGACTGAAACTGGACCATTCTTTCACACCATACACAAAGATAAACTCAAAATGGATGAAAGACCACAATGTGAGACAGGAATCCATCAAAATCCTAGAGGAGAACATAGGCAGAAACCTCTTTGACCTCGGCCACAGCAACTTCTTTCAAGACACATCTCTAGGGGCACCTGAGTGGCTCAGTCATTAAACATCTACCTTCAGCTCAGGTCATGATCCTGGGGTCCTTGATCAAGCCCCACATCAGAGTCCCTGCTCAGCGGGAGGCCTGCTTCTCCCTTCCCCACTTCCCCTGCTTGCGTTCCCTCTATCCTTCTGTCTTTCTCTGTCTAATAAATAAAAATCTTAAAAAGAAAGACATGTCTCTAAAGTCAAGGGAATCAAAAACAGAAATAAACTTTTGGGACTTCATCAAGATGAAAAGCTTCTGCACAACAAAGGAAAGAGTCAACAAAACTAAGAGACAACCCATGGAATAGGAGAAGATATTTGCAAATGGCATTACAGATAATGGGCTGGTATCCAAGACCTATAAAGAACTTATCAAACTCGACACCCCCCCAAAAAAACAAATTATCAAGTCAAGAAATGGACAGAAGACATGAACAGACACTTCTCCAAAGAAGACATATGAATGGGCAAAAGACATATGGAAAAGTGTTCCACAGCACTAGCCATCAAGGAAATTCAAATCAAAACCACACTGAGATGCCACCTTACACCAGTTAGCATGGCAAAAATTAACAAGACAGGAAACAACAAATGTTGGCAAGGATGTGGAGAAAAGGGAACCCTCTTACACTCCTGGTGGGAGTGCAAGCTGGTACAGCCACTTTGGAAAACAGTATGGAGGTACCTCAAGACATTAAAAATAGAGTTACCCTACAATCGACCAATTGCACTACTGGGTATTTACCTGAAAGATACAGATGTAATGAAAAGAAGGGACATGTGCACCCCGATGTTCATAGCAGCAATGTCCACAGTAGCCAAACTGTGGAAGGAGTCTAGATGTCCTTCAATAGACGAATGGATAAAGAAGATATGGTCCATATATACAATGGAATATCACCCAGCCATCAGAAAGGATGAATACCCGCCATTTGCATCAACACGGGCAGAATTGAACGTGATTATGCTGAGTGAAATAAGTCAACAAGAGAAAGACAATTATCATATGATTTTCTTTTTTTAAGATTTTATTTTTTTAACAGACAGAGATCACAAGTAGGCAGAGAGGCAGGCAGAGAGAGAGGGGGAAGCAGGCTCCCCACGGAGCAGAGAGCCCAAAGCAGGGTTTGATCCCAAGACCCTGGGATCACGACCCAAGCTGAAGGAAGAGGCTTTAACCCACCGAGCCACCCACGCGCCCCTTATTATACGGTTTTACTCATATGAGGAATGCAAGGAATAACATGGAGGACCATAGGGGAAGGGAAGGAAAACTGAACGGGAAGAGATCAGAGAGGGAAACAAGCCACAAGAGACTCTGGACTCTGGGAACCAAACTGAGGGTTACAGAAGGGAAGGGAAATGGGGTAACAGGGTGATGGGTATTAAGAAGGGCATGTGTTGTGATGAGCACTGGGTGTTATACACAACTAATGAATCATTGAACACTACATCGAAAACAAATGTGGTACTATATGTGGCTAACTGAACATAATAAATAAATATGCTTTCTATATGTAAAACAGATAATAATGGGAACAGAAGTTCAGATTTGTAAGATGAAATGTTCTCAAGATCTGTTTCACAGCAGTGTAAATACACTTAACACTACTGGACTTTATACTGAAAATGCTTAAAATGGAAAAATCAATGTTCAATTCTTTACAATTTTTTAAAAGTACATTCCATTTTTATATTTTACTCATTTATTTTAGAGAGTGTGTGGCATGAGAGTGGTGGGAGAGGCAGGAGGGGAAAGAGAGAATCATGAACCCACACTTGGCTCGATCCCACACCATGAGATCACATCGGGAGCCAAAATCAAAACTGAGTTGCTTAACTGAGCCACCCTCCACCTCCATAGACATTGGCGTTGTTTCATCCGCTGCTATTTCCTCCACTGCTGTGTGGAACTCTGTTGAAAATACATCTATGAAAAATGGTGCCAGAGTTTCCAGGGGTGAGTCCGAGTATAAGCACTGCTAGGTGATGGGTGCACCTGTGGCCTAGGATGGATGCTGCACACCGTTCTCCCAGAGAGGGGTGTCCATCACCCTTCTCTCCAGGGGAAATGAAGGAGACCCCCTGTCCTCAGGCACCTGAGGTCCACCTGGCCCAAGAATTCACCTTCTCTAGCAGAAGACAGATGGGGCTTCTTCTCTGGCTAAGAATATGAACCTTGATCCCGGTAAAGGAGAGCTCTGCTGGGACTCCTGGCCTAGTTAGGAAGCTGTACCCGCTGTGTATGTGACAGAGCCAGAGCAGCTGGGCATGGAGGGAGTGAGTGCCATTAACCAGCCTTGTGTGGGGCAGTATGGGAGCAGCAGCCCCTGCTTCTTGGATAGCAGTGATGTAGTGATGTGTGCCAAAGGAGGGAGGCCACGGTGGAGCCTTCTAAGCCACACCACAGTCTCTCCCTTGGTCCTGAAACCAGCAGGAAGAGAGCGCTGAAGACAGAGACTCCAGGGGGATTCCCATCCAGGGAAAGGGGGCCAGCTGGAGGGCACTGAAGCTGCCAGCCCTGCCGGCCACAGGCCATTGGCACAGGATCACCTTTGACACTTCCTAACACACTTCATGTGTGGATAGTGATTGACCCACTGGTGCACTTCAAGAGTCAGACTAGAAACCTTACAGTGCATGCTCATGGGTCTGAGGACCCCATGCCCAGAGAAACAGAGGATGTCCCTCTTTCTCCAGAGCTGGAGAAGGCAGCCACCACCCTGGGGCAGAACCTGGTCCAGGCATAAGTTCTTTCTGAAGCCCCCTCTTTCAGTGGGCAGTGCTGCACCTGAGAAAGGCCCCCTCAGCCCCAGAGTCAGGAACCGTAAGGGGCTGTCTCCCATCCTGGCCCAGGATCATGACTAGAAACAATCCTGTCTTTGAGAGGACAGGTCTCCTTCAGGAGCCAAAGAGAGGACTGGCCCCTCCCCCTTCCCAAGTCCAGGACGCCCAGGACCCTGCACGAGCTCTTAATTCGAGGAGGAGTCATGGAGAGCGTATGTGTCTTGTCCTCCCAGCAAGTGAAAGAACAAAACCCCAGTTCTCAGGTTCTAACACAAACAGAATTTCAAGTGTACTGCTTGGGGGCAGCCACCTCCCCTCTTACATGGCCTTGGCGGTCCTTGCTCTCCTGCCCTCAGAGTGAGGAGCTGATCCCATGTCCCAGGGTTCCCACCCTGTCCCACTGCTGAAGTAGAGCCACACAGAGACACCTGGTGTCAGGAGTGTGGTCTCCCAGGGGCCTGGCAGCTGTGTGGAAGAGCTGAATGGCTTTGGGAAGAGGGGTGCTCACTGGCAACACTGTGCACCATCCCCCACAGCACTCTGCAATCCAGGCTCTGTGCCTACCATAGGTCAATCGCCAGCATCCCATATGTTCCTGCCACAGGAGTGATCATTCAGTATCACCACATTGCACAGAGGCAGAGAGTGAGGCCCAGAAAGGGGAGGCAAACGGCTCCAGTCACAGGGCTGGTCAGCAGAGGGGCTGGAAGGCCAGCCCTCCCGAACCACCATTAGCCCAGCCAGGGACTCCCTGAGCCCAGAGCGAGCCCTCTCCTGCCCGCCCAGCCACACACTGGCCCCTGAGCTGGATGATGGGCTGTTCTTCTTGGCTCTGAGGGTGTTGCTGACCAACTAGGAGAGGGAACCCAGCTGGCAGTACAGGCTGTAGCTACAAGACAGAGTGACAGTCTGAGCTAGCACAAGCCACATTCTGGTCTCCCTCCCGGAGCCTGCCTGGGAGCTGCAGTATGGGTACCCTAGGGACCAGCACACAACAGGGTCTGTGCAAACCAGGGAGCCATGGCTCCCAGGGAGAGTCCATTCTGCCCTCTCCCTGCTCCTGCCCCATATCACCTCTCTTCACTGTGGATCTCCAGAACCTGAAATCAGGCCCCATAGGGCTGGCTTGGCTCCAACTTGTAATGAGCTTGACGCCTCCTGGAGCAGCTGAATTTCCTAGGGCTGGAGGGAGGACTGGCTGCAGACAAGGACTGCGCTGGGGGAAATGCTGGCCCTCATGGAGGGTGAAAGAGGGGGCAGGGGTCGAGTCCTGGGACCACTGCTTATATCTAAAAAGGGCTGAAATCCATGAGTGTCCACAGGGTGCCTCATTACGGTAATAACACCCTCACATTTGGGCATCCTGGTGGTGGCCCCCTCCTCCCTGTCCTCCTTCCCACCCCTCTGACTCTAGCCAAGGTTGAATCCAGGGACAGGCTAGACCTCTGTCCCAGGGTACAACCAGGAAGACAAAGCAGAAGGAGGAGAGAAGAAGTGGAAGGGGCGGACTGATCTTCTCCCTGCCTTGAATTGGCCTCCACTGATGTCTCCAAGTCCTCTGGCTCAACCCCACATTTAGCTGGACCCTGGAAGGGAATCTGAATTCCAGACCAGCTGGGTGAGGGGTATTCAGTGACCTTTGCATCCCCAGATATCCAACCCACCTGGCCTTGCACCCTGAGCCTTGCTTCCCACGGTAGGTATGGTTCTGGTGCTCGGCAGACTTTGGGTCCACAGAGCACTTGAGAGTGCTCTGTGAGCAGTGGTGAGAGAACGTGGGGGACCAGTCAGGTATGGAGCTATGGGTCGCGTACACATCCACCACAAGGCTGGGTCACGGTCCAGGTGCAGTGTGCAGGTCTCCTGTGCACACCTGGTCCTCTCGGAATGGAGGTCTGTGTGCCTGGGGCACCTTTCCTCCACCTCCACCTACCCGTGGAGGAACGGCCAAGTTCAAGCATTTCCATGTCCAACCCTCAGGGAGAGTTGGGAACCTGGGGTCAAGAGAGGCAGGGACTGGCCCAGGACAAAAGACGGGTACAGAGTCCAAGGAGCAGAGCTTCCCTCCAGTCCTAGGCAAGCCCCGACCCTCCCATGAGGTTTTCTTTGAGGGTGAGAGCCTCTCAGATCCTTGGGGAGAACTACCCACCCCGTCCCATGTGGGGACATGACCTTGGGCATCCCCAGACAGGTAGAGGCGTATGTGCTTGGGCGTGCACACGTAACACACACACACACACACACACATCCACACACACACATCCACATTCAGCGGCCCCCATGAACACAAACTCCAGCCTGTGGTACAGACTGACACTTCCCTAATTTCATAACCCTGGGAGCTTGCCTCGGTTTCTGCAGATGAGGCCAAACATGCCCTAGGTGCTAATCCTAACTCTAACCCTAACTTGGGTTTTCAGACTTCCATTCCCAGAGTCCTGACCCACAAGCCTTCTGGACTGAGAACTCCAGAACCACACCACAAGACACTGCCTCCTTCCCAAGGCCTTCCATGCACTATGGAGTTGCACAAAACCTGCAGATTAGGAGAAACCTGCGGCCTCCCGAGCCCAACCCAAATCCAGAGGCTTGTCCTGGACACTAATATGCATTCTGAACCTCGGCTTGAGCTCAGCTCTAAACTCAGCCTGCTGGGTACCTCACCCCAGAGCCCCCAGAGTGGGACTGCCATGCCCTATGCCCTAACTATAGGCCTAACTTCGGTTTTCAGACTTCAATGCACAGAATCCTGGCCCAAGTGTCCTCGAACTGGTACTCTGTAGCCACACAACAGGTCTCTGCCACCCCTTCAGAAGGAAAATCTGCCCTATGGAGCGCACAAAACCCCTGGAGTAGCAAAAATCTGCATGGCCCCCAATGACACCCCGGTTTCAGAGTTCCACCCTGGACACTAATGTCCATCAGACACTCATCCTGAGCCCTTTTTTCAACTCAGCTCCCGGGTAGCTCTTCCGAGAGACAGCAGATCGGGCATGCCAATCCCGTAGGCCCTGAGACTAACCCGATATTGGGTTTTCAAGCATCCATACCCATAGGCCCGGCCTTGAATCCCTCCATACTGGGGACCCCTGAGCCATAAAACAAGACTCCTCCTGTCGCACAAACTAAACATTGCTATTTGGAGCTGTGCAAAAACTCCAGAGAGGTAGAGACCTCCATGGCCCCTTGAGACTGCGCCCACAATCACTGGCCATCATGGGCACAAACTCAAGACTGAGTGAGTGCCTGAACCTTGCCCTACCTTCAGATCCTGGGGAGCTTACCTCCGCATCTGCAGATCAGGTATGCCAAGCCCTAGGCCCTAACCCTCACCCTAGTTTGGGTTTTCAGACTTCCTTCCCCAGATTCCTGGCCCACAAGCCCTGCAGACTCAGGACTCCAGAACCACACCACAGGACTCTCCCTGCGTTCCCGAAGAAACCATGCCCTACGGAGCTGCACAAAACCCGCAGATTAGGAGAAACCTGCGGTCCTCCGAGGCCAACCCAATTTCAGTGGATTGCCTTGGACACTAATTTGCATTCTGACCCTCAGCTTGAGCTCAGCTCTAAACTCAGCCCACTGGGTACCTCACCCCAGAGCCACCAGAGTGGGACTGCCATGCCCTATGCCCTAAGCATAGGCCCAACTTGGGTTTTCAGACTTCAATGCACAGAATCCTGGCCCAAAAGCCCTCCAAACTGGCGACTCTGGAGCCACACCACAGGTCTCTGCCACCCCTTCAGAAGGAAACTGTGCCCTATGAGCACACAAAACCCCTGGAATAGCAGAAACCTGCACGGCCCCTAATGCCACCCCCAGGTTCAGAGTTCCACCCTGGACACTAATGTCCATCAGACACTCATCCTGAGCCCCTTTTTGAACCCAGCTCCCGGGTAGATCTCCCGAGAGACAGCAGATCGGGCATGCCAATCCCGTAGGCCCTGAGACTAACCCGATATTGGGGTTTCAAGCATCCATACCCATAGGCCCGGCCTTGAATCCCTCCATACTGGGGACCCTGAGCCATAAAACAAGACTCCTCCTGTCGCACAGAACTAAACATTGCTATTTGGAGCTGTGCAAAAACTCCAGAGAGGTAGAGACCTCCATGGCCCCTTGAGACTGCGCCCACAATCACTGGCCATCATGGACACAAACTCAAGACTGAGTGAGTGCCTGAACCTTGCCCTACCTTCAGATCCTGGGGAGCTTGCCTCCGCATCTGCAGATCAGGTATGCCAAGCCCTAGACCCTAACCAACACCCTAGCTTGAGTTTTCAGGCTTCCTTCCCCAGATTCCTGGCCAAGAAGCCCTCCAGACTGGGGGTTCCAGAACCACACCACAGGACTCTACCTGCGTTCCCGAGGAAACCATGCCCTATGGAGCTGCACAAAACTGCAGATTAGGAGAAAACTGCAGTCTCCCGAGGCCAACCCAATTACAGTGGATTGCCCTGGACACTAATTTGCATTCTGACCCTCAGCTTGATCTCAGCTCTAAACTCAGCCCACCTGGTACCACACCCCTGAGCCACCAGAGTGGGACTGCCATGCCCTATGCCCTAAGCATAGGCCCAACTTGGGTTTTCAGACTTCAATGCACAGAATCCTGGCCCAAAAGCCCTCCAGACTGGGGGCTCTGGAGCCACAAAACAGGGCTCTCCCACCCCTTCAGAAGGAAACTGTGCCCTATGAAGAAAACAAAACCCCTGGAATAGCAGAAACCTGCATGGCCCCCAATGTGACCGCAGTTTCAGAGTTCCACCCTGGATACTAATGCCCATTAGACACTCAGTCTGAGACCTGCCCTCCACTCAGCAAACCCTATTACCTTGCCCCACAGCCACCAGATACAGCCTGCAATCCAGGTCCCAATTCTAAATCTTGGGATTTTAGACATCCATCCCCAGAGGCATGAACTCATATCCCTGCCTAAGCGGGGACCCCTGAGCCACAAAACAGAACATCTCCAATGCCCCAAGAAGGAAACCTTGCCATTTGGGGCTGTGTAAAACCTTCAGTGTAGGAGAAACCTGAATGGTCCATGCATCCACCATGACTTTCAGAGGCCGTCCTGCACACAAACCTGCATTGTGACCCACAGCCTGAGCCCTGTATTCAACTCAGCCTCATGGGTAGCTCGCCCCAAAGCCATCAGATCAGGCCTGCCCTACCCCTGGGCCATACTCCTAACCCTAAATGGGTTTTCAGGTATCCATATCCAAAGGCCTACTCTTGAATCCCTATGGATGGGGAACACCTGAGCCATAAAACAGGACTCCTCCCATCCCCCAGGATGAAACCTTGCTATCTGAAATGCACAAAAGCCTCAGAGCTGTAGACAGTTCGATCTACCCCTGATGGCCACATCCACATTCAGTGGCCCCCATAAACACAAACTCCAGCCTGAGGCACAGACTGACACTTCCCTAATTTCATAACCCTGAGAGCTTGCCTCGGTGTCTTCAGATCAGGCCAGCCATGCCCTAGGCCCTAACCCTAAACCTAACCCTAGCTTGGGCTTTCAGACTTCCAACCCAGAGTCCTGACCCACAAGCCCTCTGGACTAGGGACTCCAGAACCACACCACAGGACTCTGCCTGCCTGCCCAAGAAATCCATGCCCTATGGAGTTGCACAAATCCCGCAGATTAAGAGAAACCTGCGACCTCCCAAGCCCAACCCAAATACAGAGGCTTGTTCTGGACACTAATAAGCATTTTGACCCTCGATTTGAGCTCAGCTCTAAACTCAGCCCGCTGGGTACCTCACCCCATAGCCACCAGAGTGGAACTGCCATGCCCTGTGTCCTAACTATAGGCCTAACTTCGGTTTTCAGACTTCAATGAACAGAATCCTGGCCCCAAAGCCCTACAAACTGGCGAATCTTCAGCACACCACAGGTCTCTGCCACCCCTTCAGAAGGAAACTGTGCCCTATGGAGCACACAAAACCCCTGGAATAGCAGAAACCTGCACGGCCCCTAATGCCACCCCCAGGTTCAGAGTTCCACCCTGGACACTAATGTCCATCAGACACTCATTCTGAGCCCCTTTTTGAACCCAGCTCCCGGGTAGATCTCCCGAGAGACAGCAGATCGGGCATGCCAATCCCGTAGGCCCTGAGACTAACCCGATATTGGGTTTTCAAGCATCCATACCCATAGGCCCGGCCTTGAATCCCTCCATACTGGGGACCCCTGAGCCATAAAACAAGACTCCTCCTGTCGCACAAACTAAACATTGCTATTTCGAGCTGTGCAAAAACTCCAGAGAGGTAGAGACCTCCATGGCCCCTTGAGACTGCGCCCACAATCACTGGCCATCATGGACACAAACTCAAGACTGAGTGAGTGCCTGAACCTTGCCCTACCTTCAGATCCTGGGGAGCTTGCCTCCGCATCTGCAGATCAGGTATGCCAAGCCCTAGGCCCTAACCCTCACCCTAGTTTGGGTTTTCAGACTTCCTTCCCCAGATTCCTGGCCCACAAGCCCTGCAGACTCGGAACTCCAGAACCACACCACAGGACTCTCCCTGCGTTCCCGAAGAAAACATGCCCTACGGAGCTGCACAAAACCCGCAGATTAGGAGAAACCTGCGGTCTCCCGAGCCCAACCCAAATTCAGAGGATTGCCCTGGACACTAATTTGCATTCTGAACCTCAGCTTGAGCTCAGCTCTAAACTCAGCCCACTGGGTACCTCACCCCAGGGCTACCAGAGTGGGACTGCCATGCCCTATGCCCTAACCATAGGCCCAACTTGGGTTTTTAGACTTCAATGTGAAGGATCCTGGCCCCAAAGCCCTCCAGACGGGGGACTCTGGAGCCACACCACAGGACTCTGCCACCCCTTCAGAAGGAAACCGTGCCCTAGGAAGAACACAAAACCCCTGGAATAGCAGAAACCTGTATGGCCCCCAATGTCACCCCAGCTTCAGAATTCCACCCTGGATACTAATGCCCATTAGACACTCAGTCTGAGACCTGCCCTCGACTCAACAATCCCTGGTACCTTACCCCACAGCCACCAGATACGGCCTGCAAACTAAGTCCCAATTCTAAACTTGGGTTTTTAGACATCCATCCCCAGACTCATGGCCTCATATCCCTCCCACGGGGGGACCCCTGAGCCACAATACAGAACGACTCCTATGCCCCAAGAAGGAAACCTTGCCATTTGGGGCTTTGTAAAACCTTCAGTGTAGGAGAAACCTGAATGGTCCATGCGTCCACCATGACTTTCAGAGGCTGTCCTGCACACAAACCTGCATGGTGACCCTCAGCCTGAGCCCTGTATTCAACTCAGCCCCATGGGTAGCTCACCCCAAATCCATCAGATCAGGCCTGCCTTTCCCCTGGGCCATATTCCTAACCCTAATGGGTTTTCAGATATCCCAAAGGCCTACTCTTGAATCCCTTCATTTGGGGAACCACTGAGCCATAAAACAGGACTCCTCCCATCCCCCAGAATGAAATCTTGCTATCTGAAAATGCACAAATGCCTCAGAGCTGTAGAAATGTCGATCTCCCCCTGACGCCACATCCACATTCAGCAGCCCCCATGAACACAAACTCCAGCCTGAGGCACAGGCTGACACTTCCCTAGTTTCACAACCCTGGGAGCTTGCCTTGGTGTCTGCAGATCAGGCCAGCCATGCCCTAGGCCCAGACCCTTACAATAACCCTAGCTTGGGCTTTCAGACTTCCATTCCCAGAGTCCTGACCCACAAGCCCTCTGGATTGGGGACTCCAGAACCACTCCACAGGACTCTGCCTGCCTTCCCAAGGCAACCATGCCCTATGGAGTTGCACAAATTTCGCAGATTAGGAGAAACCTGCGGCCTCCTGAGCCCAACCCAAATTCAGAGGCTTGTCCTGGATACTAATATGCATTATGACCCTCGGCTTCAGCTCAGCTCTAAACTCAGCCCGCTGGGTTCCTCACCCCAGAGCCACCAGAGTGGGAAAGCCATACCCTATGCCCTAACTATAGGCCTAACTTGGGTTTTCAGACTTCAATGCACAGAATCCTGGCCCAAAAGACCTCGATACTGGCTACTCTGGAGCCCCACCACAGGTCTCAGCCACCCCTTCAGAATGAAACTGTGCTCTATGGAGCGCACAAAACCCCTGGAATAGCAGAAACCTGCATGACCCCCAATGCCACCCCCAGTTTCTGAGTTCCACCCTGGACACTAATGTCCAACAGACACTCATCCTGAGCCCCTTTTTCAACTCCGCTCCTTGGTTGCTCTCACGAGAGACAGCAGATCAGACATGCCAATCCATTAGGCCCTGAGACTAACCCTATATTGGGTTTTCAAGCATCCATGCCCATAGGCCCGGCCTTGAATCCTTCCATACTGGGGACTCTTGAGCCATAAAAAAAGACTCCTCCTGTCCCACAGAAAAAAAACATTGCTATTTGGAGCTGTGCAAAAACTCCATAGAGGTAGAGACCTCCATGGCCCCTTGAGACTGCGCCCACAATCACTGGCCATCACGGACACAAACTCAAGACTGAGTGAGTGGTTGAACCTTGCCCTACCTTCAGATCCTGGGGAGCATGCCTCCGTATCTGCAGATCAGGTATGCCAAGCCCTGGGCCCTAACCCTCACCCTAGCTTGGCTTTTCAGACTTCCTTCCCCAGATTCCGAGCCCACAAGCCCTCCAGACTGGGGACTCCAGAACCACACCACAGGACTCTATCTACATTCCCGAGGAAAACATGCCCTTCGGAGCTGCACAAAACCTGCAGTTTAGGAGAAACCTGCGGTCTCCCGAGACCACCCAATTTCAGAGGATTGCCCTGGACACTAATTTGCATTCTGACCCTCAGCTTGAGCTCAGCTCTAAACTCAGGCCACTGGGTACCTCACACCAGAGCCACCAGAGTGGGACTGCCATGACCTATGCCCTAACCATAGGCCCAACTTGGATTTTCAGACTTCAATGCGAAGAATCCTGGCCCCAAAGCCCTCCAGACGGGGGACTCTGGAGCCACACCACAGGTCTCTGCCACCCCTTCAGAAGGAAACCGTGCCCTAGGAAGAACACAAAACCCCTGGAAAGCAGAAACCTGCATGGCCCACAATGTCACCCCCACTTCTGAATTCCACCCTGGATACTAATGCCCATTAGACACTCAGTCTGAGACCTGCCCTCGATTCAGCAATCCCTGGTACCTTACCCCACAGCCACCAGATACAGCCTGCAATCTCAGTCCCAGTTCTGAAGCTGGGGGTGGCATTGGGGCCATGCAGTTTTCTGCTATTCCAGGGGTTTTGTGCGCTCCATAGAGCACAGTATCCTTCTTAAGGGGTGTCAGAGACCTGTGGTGTGGCTCCAGAATCGCTAGTTTGGAGGGCTTTTGTGGAAGGATTCTGTGCATTGAAGTGTGAAAACCCAACCAACTTGGTTTTTAACCCAACTTATGCCTAACGCCTATAGTTAGTGCATAGGGCATGGCAGTCCCACTCTGGTGGCTCTGGGGTGAGGTACCCAGCGGGCTGAGTTTAGAGCTGAGCTCAAGCCGAGGGTCAGAATGCATATTAGTGTCCAGGACAAGCCTTTGAATTTAGGCTGGTCTCGGGAGGCCGCAGGTTTCTCCTAATCTACGAGATTTGTGCAACTCCATAGGGCATGGATTCCTTTGGAAGGCAGGCAGAGACCCGTGGTGTGGTTCTGGAGTCCCCCTTCCAGAGGGCTTGTGGGTCAGGACTCTGGGAATGGAATTCTGAAAGCCCAAGCTTTGGTTAGGGTTAGGGTTAGGGCCTAGGGCATGGCTGACCTGATGAATGGGAGCATCAAACTGATGGCAGGACTCAGCCTCTCAATGAGGAGATTGTTTCATTTGGTGTACTCTAACATCCTCAGAACCATAGGAACTGGCCATGCTCTCCTGTGGCTATTCCCGCCATCTTTGCCCCTCCAGGCCAAAAACTCAGGCCAGAGGTGCCTCTGGATTCCCACCCTCAACTCAGCCCTTGGAGGAACCGATAGGTGTCCTGGCAGATCCGACATGCCTTCTCCCTAAAACATAACACTAACGCTGTTAGTTACAGTCTGACTGTAACACTAATACTAACCCTAGCCAAGGTTGTGTGTTCAGGCATCCCTCCTCCATAGCCTGGTCCCCCAAACCTCCAGATGGAGACCCCTGAGCTGGACCCCATCATTGCACATGATCACAGCAGGAAACCCTGCCGTTTGGAAATGTGTTGAACCAGCAGAGCGAGAGAAACCTGCATGCCTCCCTGAGGCCACCCCACTTCCAGCACCCCCAAGGATCAAGAACCAGGAGTCTAACGATCCTGCAGACACGCACCCTCAACTCAGGCATCAGGATGTGTCACCACAGCGTCAGCATATCGGGGCTGCCATGCGCCTATGACCTAACCCTATCCCTAGGTTGGGTGTCAGGATTCCATCCCCAGAGGCCTGGCTCCCTAGCCCTCCAGACTGGGGTCCCCGTATTCCCAACGCAGGACTCTGGATGCCACCCACAAGGAAACTGGACCACGTTGCCCTGTGAAGAACCCTCCTAGGGGAAGAAACCTCCATGCTCCCTAAAGTCACCAACACCTTCCGAGGACCCCCACACCCAAATCCCAGAGCCTGATGTGCCGCAGGAGCAATGCCCTTAAATCAGTCCTCCGGAGAGCCTAAGTTCGCATTGTCACATAGGCCTGCCATTCTCCCACAACCAAACGCTAACCCTAGGTTGGGTGTGCTGCCAGTGGACCCCAGAGGCCTGACACCCAATTCCTCCCATGGGTGTGAGCATCAGACTGACTTCAGGACTCAGCCTTTCAGACAGGAAGAGACTGTTTCTTTGGTGTTCTCTCACACCCTCAGAGCCCTAGGAACTGGCCATGCTCCCCTGAGGCCATTCCCACAATCTTTCCCCCTCCAGGCCAAAACCCTGGGCGTAACTAGCCTCCAGAGCCCGGCCCTCAACTCAGCCCTTGGGTGAGCAGAGACCTCTGCTGACTGATTGGACATGCCTTGTCCCTAAGATACAATATTAAGCTAAGGCTAACCCTAACCTAATTCTAACCCTAGCCCAGGTTGTGTGTTCAGGCATCCATCCTCTGATGTCTGGTGACCAAAACCGTCAGATGGAGGACCCCTGAGCTGCACCCCATAATTGTGCCTGAACCCAGGAGGAAACCCTGCCATTTAGAAATGTGCTGAACGGAGAGGGACAAGATGGCAGGAAGTAGGAGGCGCCGTCTCAACCTGTACACTGAAGTGAGCTGATTACCTACCAAAGAACTCCGATCACCCATGAAATCAGCCTGAGATCAGAATTATACACGTCTGGATCTCTACGGGGGCAGAAGACGCCAGTGGGCAGGAAAAGTGGAGTGGGAAAGTTGGACTGATATCAGAAGATAAACAAAAGGGGAAGGGAGCCACCAGAGGTGAACCGATTAGGAAGTAATACCCCAATACGAGAGTGCCCTGCAACTGTGGACCAGCATTAACTTGGAGTCTGGTTGAAAATACTCAAAAAAAGCAAAAGATCATGGGGGGGAAATTGTGGGAATTGGGGTGGTTAGAGACAGGGGCTTAAGTCCCCAGATCAGGACAGCCTCCCCTGGCGCTGAGCCAGAGAGAGTGCGGCAGAGAAACCAGGTCTTGGTCCCTGAGCCGCACGCGCTTGAGAACTTGTGGGGTCCAGCTCCTGTGAGTGGCTGGATCCTCACAAGATGGCAGAATGCCGTGCCGCACTTTCAGAGCCTGAGACACGTGCGCCTCACACCCTCCCCTGGGAGAGGTGCCTGCCACCCTGCACTCTCCACCTGGAAAGACCAGGCACTCCAAGCCCAGGCCAGCGGGAAAATCTCAGTGTGCAATCACTGCTTGGAACCTCTCTGGTGATCTGGACCTGTCCAGACAGCTGCCACCTCCGTGGTTTTGGGTACAAGAGGAGATCCTGCATCCCTAGGGACCGCGATTCAGAACCTACTCTGCCAGCACCTCTGCAACACCCACAGGGGAGCATTCTGAGGCTTCTCTCTGAGAGGGAGGTTGGGGTGGAGTTTGCTTTCCTCTAAATCTCTAAGAACCATCAAAAGCTGTCAAGGCGAGAGAAAAAAAAAAACAACAACAAAACGAACAAACAAACATAAAAACCTCCAGAGAACAAAAGACTGAAAAACCAGTTCCCTCAGAGCCCGCACCCTTGAGGGGGGCAGGAGGACTTAACTCAGAGAACATCATTTTCTGAAAACCCACGTGGCAGGTCCCTCCCCCCAGAGAACCAACCTGGAAAGGAAAAAAAAGACGACAAGAGAACAACCGCCACTACTTCATAGATATAACTCTTATTTTTAACTCGTTCCCACTATTCTAGTTCATTTTTTATATATATAGATAATTTTTAACTCATTTACCATCACAGTGAGATGTCCAGTACATCAAATTCCATAATAACCTTCTGACCTGAAATTTTTGATACACACACCAGTATTTTTCTTTTGCTTTTCTATTTTTGAAAATTTTTTTAAATTTTAGTTTAGTTTAGTCTAGTTTATTCTTTTTTAATTTTTATTTTCTAATATTCATATGGAGTTAAATTCAAGGTAACCCCCTTTGCCCAATGAATGCTACCCCTATAGGTAAACCAATTTGTAATCCCCCTTTATCATAGGAAAGTTGAGTACTTTAACAAAGATATCAAGATACATCCAGGAAGAATCAAAATAACCTTTCTCGCTCACACTGAGAATTTATAACCACTCTCCAAACTTTTTCTTCTGCCAGTGTTTCTGTGTATTTGTGTTTGTCCTGATAGTATATAAATCTTATACTTGGGGTTCTTTTTGATGAGGTTCTTCCTTTTTTTGATTTATATATAAATATATATACTTCTCTCTTGTCATATACTTTATCAGTCTTTTTGTTTGTCTGTTTTTGTTTGTATACTTCATAAATCTTACCTTGGGGCCCATTTTGGCTGAGCCTTCTCTTTTATCTTCCCTTTTTCTCCTGTCTCTCTCTCTCTCTCTCTCACTCTCTCTCTCTCTTTTTCTTTTTTTCTTTTCTTTTTTCTCTCATTTGGGTGGGGAATCCTGATTGCTCAGAAGCGTTCCAGGGTACACTTTGACTGCACCACAATCGATACATCCAGCTACCTCTGTTCAGTCATCTCTTACCAAAATGACTAGGAGGAGGAATGCCCAACAGAAGAAAAACACAGAGGATGAGTCTTCTACAACAGAGCTAATGGCTATCAACATAGACAAGATGTTGGAAAAGGAATTCAGGCTAACAATTATCCAGGCAATAGCTAGGTTAGAGAAAGCCATGGATGACCAAACGGAATTGATTAGGGCAGAACTGAAAGCCACCAGGGATGATGTTCACAAAGCTCTCAATGAGTTCCAATTGAAATTCTCTAAAACCTAGGGTAACTGAGACAGAAGATAGAATTAGTGATCTGGAGGACAAACAGATAGAGAGAAAGGATCAGGAGGAAGCCTGGAACAAACAGTATGAAAGCCATGAAAACAGAATCAGGGAAATAAATGATGCCATGAAACATTCCAGCGTCAGACTTATTGGAATCCCGGAAGGGGAGGAGAAAGAAAGAAGTCTAGAAGATATAGTGGAACAAGTTCTACATGGCAATTTTTCCAATCTCACGAATGGAACCAGCGTTCATGTACTAGAGACAGAACAGTCTACCCCCGAGATTATAGATTCTAAAAAAAACAAGGCACCTTATAGTAAAATTGAGAAATCATAATTGTAGATACAATCTCTTGAAAGCCGCTAGGACAAAGAGGCTACTTACCTACAGAGGAAAGCCCATCAGAATAACGTCAGACCTGTCCACAGAGACCCGGAAAGCCAGAAAGGGTTGGAAAGGTATATTCAGGGTACTAAATGAGAAGAACATGCAGCCAAGAATACTTTATCCAGCAAGACTGACATTCAAAATGGATGGAGAAATAAAGAGTTTCCAAGACCGGCAAGGCTTAAAAGATTATGTAACCACCAAGCCTACACTGCAAGAAATATTAAGGGGGGGGTCTATAAAAGAGAACAAATACTAAAAATGTCATTGAACAGAAATATAGAGACAATCTACA
Source organism: Meles meles (assembly GCF_922984935.1). Lineage (NCBI taxonomy): Eukaryota > Metazoa > Chordata > Mammalia > Carnivora > Mustelidae > Meles > Meles meles. The sequence goes on from NW_025721411.1 coordinate 67,926, forward strand.
GAAAGAAAGACTTCAACGGTAACACGATGTCAATAAAAACGTATCTATCAATAATCACTCTCAATGGGAATGGCCTAAATGCACCCATAAAATGAGACAGGGTTGCAGATTGGATAAAATGACAGGAGCCATCCATATGTTGTCTACAAGAGACCCATTTTGAACCTAAAGATACACCCAGACTGAAAGTGAAGGGATGGAGAAGCATCTTTCATGCCAATGGGATTCAAAAGAAGGCCGGGGTAGCAATTCTCATATCAGATAAATTAGATTTTAAACTAAAGACTGTAGTCAGAGATGCAGAAGGACACTACATAATTCTTAAAGGGACTATCCCCAAGTTGATCTAACAATTGTAAATATCTATGCCCCCAATATGGGAGCAGTCAATTACATAAGAAAACTATTAATCAAGATAAAGAGTCATATTTATATGAATACATTAATAGTAGGAAATCTTAACACACCTCTCTCAGTAATAGACAGATCATCAAAGCAGAAAATCAATTGAATGACACATTGGACCAAATGGACCTCATAGACATATACAGAACATTCCACTCTAAAACAACAGAAGACTCATTCTTCTCAAGTGCACATGGAACCTTCTCCAGAATAGACCACATACTCGGCGACAAATCAGGACTCAACTGATACCAAAAGACTAAGATTATTCCCTGCATATTCTCAGATCACAATGCTTTGAAACTGGAGCTCAATCACAAGGAAAAATTCGGGAGGAACTCAAACACCTGGAAGCTAAAGACCACCTTGCTTAAGAATGCTTGGATCAACCAGGAGATCAAAGAAGAACTTAAACAATTCATGGAAACCAACGAGAATGAAGACACTTCAGTCTAAAACCTATGGGATAGAGCAAAGGCAGTCCTAAGGGGGAAATACAGAGCCATACAAGCCTCCCTCAAAAAAATGGAAAAATCCAGGAGGCGGAGTCAAGATGGCGGAGAAGTAGCAGGCTGAGACTACATCAGGTAGCAGGAGATCAGCTCGATAGCTTATCTAAACATTGCAAACACCTACAAATCCAACGGGAGATCAAAGAGAAGAACAGCAATTCTAGAAACAAAAAATCAACCATTTTCTGAAAGGTAGGACTGGCAGAGAAGTGAATCTAAAACAACGGGAAGATAGACCGTGGGGGAGGGGCCGGCTCCCGGCAAGCAGCAGAGCAACAGAGCACAAAATCAGGACTTTTAAAAGTCTGTTCCACTGAGGGACATTGATCCAGAGGCTAAGCCGGGGTGAAGCCCATGCGGGGTCAGCGTGGCCCCAGGTCCCGCAGGGTCACAGAAGGATCGGGGGTGTTGGAGTGTCACAGAGCTCGCAGGTATTAGAACGGAGAAGCCGGCTACAGAGCAGAGCCCAGGACTGAACTCTCAGCTTGGGGTTACCTTGAACTGGTCGTGGGCTGGGTGATCTCGGAGTGCGGCTAGAGGCTGGGGATACGGGAGTGATTGGGTGCTGTCCTCTGGGAGCGCACTGAGGAGTGGGGCCCCGGGCTCTCGGCTCCACCGGGCCAGAGACTAGGAGGCCGCCATTTTCATTCCCGTCCTCCGGAACTCTATGGAAAACGTTCAGGGAACAGAAGCTCCCAAAAGCGAACCCGAGCCGATTACTTAATCCGGCGCCCGGTAAGGCGGTGCAATTCCGCCTCGGGCAAAGACACTTAAGAGTCACCACAAGAGGCCCCTCCCCCAGAAGAGCAACAAAATGTCCAGCCAGGACGAAGTTCATCTATCATGGAAAGCAGGTTCAATTCCTAAGACAGCCACGGAATTCCAGAGGAGGAGAAAGCAAATCACGGAACTCATGGTTTTCTCCCCATGATTCTTTAGTCTTGCAGTTAATTCAATTTTTTTTCTTTTTTCAATTTTTTTCTTTCTTTTTTCTTCCTCTGCTAAATTTTTTAAAACTTTAACCCTTTTCTTTTTTAACGTTTTTTGACTAGTTTATCTAAATATATATATATTTTCATTCTTTTTTTATATTTTTTCTTAATTTGTTTTATTTTTTAATTTTTTTTTCTTTTTCTTTCTGAACCTCTTTTTATCCCCTTTCTCCCCCCCCCCCACAATTTGGGGTCTCTTCTGACTTGGTTACAGAGCATTTCTCTGGGGTCTTTGTCACCCTTTTAGTATTTTAATTGATCCTTCATATTCTCTTACCTGGACAGAATGACAAGATGGAAAAAATCACCACAAACAAAAGAACAAGAGGCAGTACAAAAGGCTAGGGACCTAATCATCACAGACATTGGTAATATGTCAGATCAAGAGTTCAGAATGATGATTCTGAACATTCTAGCCAGGCTCAAAAAAGGCATGGAAGATATTAGAGAAACCCTCTCTGGAGATATAAAAGCCCTTTCTAGAGAAATGAAAGAACTAAAATCTAACCAAGTTGAAATCAAAAAAGCTATTAATGAGGTGCAATAAAAAATGGAGGCTCTCACTGCGAAGACCAAATGACAGAGAACAAAGAAGCTGAACAAAAGAGGGTCAAACAGCTACTGGACCACCAGGGGAGAATTTGAGAGATAAGTGACACCATAAGATGAAACAACATTAGAATAATTGGGATTCCAGAAGAAGACGAAACAGAGAGGGGAGCAGAAGTTCTATTGGAGAGATTGATTGGAGAGAATTTCCCTAATATGGCAAAGGGAGCAAGCATCAAAATCCAGGAGATGCAGAGAACCCCCATCAAAATCAACAAGAATAGGTCCACACCCCATCACCTAATAGTAAAATTTACAAGTCTTAGTGACAAGGAGAAAATCCTGAAAGCAGCCCTGGAAAAGAAGACTGCAACATACCATGGTAAAAATATTAGATTGGCAGAAAACTTATCCACAGAGACCTGGCAGGCCAGAAAGAGCTGGCATGATATATTCACAGCACTAAACGAGAAAAACATGCAGCCAAGAATACTCTATCATTGAAAATAGAAGGAGAGATAAAAAGCTTCCAGGACAAACAAAAACTGAAAGAATTTGCAAACACCAAACCAGCTCTACAGGAAATATTGAAAGGGGTCCTCTAAGCAAAGAGAGAGCCTAAAAGTAGTAGATCAGAAAGGTACAGAGACAATATACAGTAACAGTCACCTTACAGGCTAATAATGGCACTAAATTCATATCTCTCAATAGTTACCCTGAATGTTAATGGGCTAAATGCCCCAATCAAAAGACACAGGGTATCAGAATGGATAAAAAAAAAAAAAACCATCTATATGTTGCCTACAAGAAACTCAATTTAGGCTCGAAGACACCTCCAGATTTAAAGTGAGGGCATATAAAACAATTTACCATGCTAATGGGCATCAGAAGAAAGCTGGGGTGGCAATCCTTATATCAGATCAATTAGATTTTAAGCCAAAGAGTATAATAAGAGATGAGGAAGGACACTATATCCTACTCAAAGGGTCTGTCCAACAAGAAGATCTAACAATTTTCAATATCTATGCCCCTAACGGGGGAGCAGCGAGCTATATAAACCAATTAATAACAAAATCAAAGAAACACATCAATAATAATACAATAATAGTAGGGGGCTTTAACACTCTCCTCACTAAAATGGACAGATCACCCAAGCAAAAGATCAACAAGGAAATAAAGGCCTTAAATGACACACTGGACCAGATGGACATCATAGATATATTCAGAACATTTCATCTCAAAGCAACAGAATACATATTCTTCTCTAGTGCACATGGAATATTCTCCAGAATAGATCGCATCCTGGGTCACAAATCAGGTCTCAACTGGTATCAAAAGATTAGGATCATTCCCTGCATATTTTCAGACCACAATGCACTAAAGCTAGAACTCAATCACAAGAGGAAAGCTGGAAAGAACCCAAATACATGGAGACTAAACAGCATCCTTCTAAAGAATGAATAGGTCAACCAGGAAATGAAAGAAGAATTGAAAAAAATTCATGGAAACAAATGATAATGAAAACACAATGATTCAAAATTTGTGGGACACAGCAAAGGCAGTCCTGAGAGGAAAATATATAGTGGTACAAGCCTTTATCAAGAAACAAGAAAGGTCAAAAGTACACAACCTAACCCTACACCTAAAGGAGCTGGAGAAAGAAACCCTAAACCCAGAAGGAGAAGAGAAATCATAAAGATCAGAGAAGAAATCAATGAAATAGAAACCAAAAAACAATAGAACAAATCAATGAAAAGAGGAGCTGGTTCTTTGAAAGAATCAATAAGATTGATAAACCCCTGGCCAGACTCATCAAAAAGAAAAGAGAAAGGACCCAAATAAATAAAATCATGAATGAAAGAGGAGAGATCACAATTACCACCAAAGAAATACAGACAATTATAACAACATACTATGAACACCTCTATGCCATCAAATTTGACAATCTGGAAGAAATGGATGCATTCCTAGAGACAAATAAACTACC